>NC_050079.1:12952921-13135421 GCF_009764565.3 Dermochelys coriacea | reverse complement strand
ATAAAACAGGGATTATACTACTTGCCTATCTCATAGGGGTGCTGTGAGGCTTAATGAGTTAATGATGTAACAGCACTTTGCAAAAAAAAAAAAGCTGTATTTATATTCTAAGCATCATCATCATCATCATTATTTTAGGCTCAATGCATTTATTTTAAGTGGGTAGCAAATCATCACCTTTCCAGGTGTTGATTATGATATGATAATCTGTAATTCCTTGTTCATAAATGGCTATAATCTCTATGCTATTTAAAGAGATGTGCACACTAAGGTTCCTGAGCAGTTACTTTGAACAATCACAATGCCATATTTGCTCTCATAGCTTTAGACTGATATTTTTTATCTTTGTCTTATTTTTATGTTAATCTTGTGAGTTAAAAAACTCAGACTACAATTGTCAAGGCAAGAATGACAAACCATTCATCTTTTTATCTCCCTTTTTTTGGCAAGGGGGAGGGAATATTTGTTCAGTTGGACCCCCCAGCTTTACCTAGAGAGCACTTGAGATATAAGCAGACAGAATAAATATAATTGCGTGTGCAGTGTCTCATCCTGTTTGGAAGGTTCTACAGCAAGATGCTTCCATACCCTCATAATTTGGCATTGTGACTCTGGCCAGAAGGCAAAGTGAATGTTTGTCTCCATGACTCCACTGGTTGGATTTGTTGCTCTGTTGCACCATTTAGCCAGTTGGCCTAGTTTATTGAGGGATAACTTTATTATCTCCATGACCTCCCTGTGCAAATGTCAGGAGAGAGCTCAGAGATCTAAGTTTGTGCCAAACTCAGGTCTCTTAGGGTGAACTCAATATGCTGCCATGCTGCTGAGCCAAGTCTGTTAAAATATATTTCCTTAAGTGTGGGTAACTCTTCTGGGGCAGCTACACCGTCCTTTCCTGGCCCCTTATTAACCCTGATACAATATCATTTAAGTGGGAGAATAGAGAAATAGCTCAACCTGAAGATGTCACACCCAGTTTATGTAGCAGTAAATAGGATCAGACCCACTCTCTTCTCACTGCCAATAAATAAGCAATGCCTGCAACTGGGCCAATATTTTCCAGGGGATGTATGATGTTCCCATAGAGACTGGAAGTTCAAATGTGTAAAAGAAACATAGAAAGGGAAAGTTAGACTGTGATAACATGAGACACTTGGAGATCTAATCAGTAAAAATATTTGATTTTCATTTTGTATCATGCAGTTGCCACAAGATTCAGTCTACAAGGATTTCAAAATGGCCCTGACTCAGAACCATGCAACAGGCAAATGCATATAGCTAGTAAGCCTGGTGCAGGAGGGAGGAACCATTTCCATGTAAAGGATAAGGAACTGATTAGATGAACAGGAACAAAGTGCCATGCTGTGAGGTTGTGGTTTAGGGAAGAGGAGGGTGGTGGTGTAAGGAAGCACCATAGGGACTGGTATTGGGCCTGATACTTTTCACAATGTACATATCACTGATCTCCCTTCTCTGTGTCCTCCATCATGTCCATCTTTCTGACACTGTCTTTTTATTTGTCTTATGCATGTGCCAAGCCTACTGTTAAGAATAATAATTATCTATGTATTCTGGAGGATGGTACCACAAATTTGGTAATGGAGACTACAAAACTGGGACCCTTACATGATTTAGTAGTATTAATATTCATTGCTATTGGACCATACATATACAGGGTATTTTACAATAGTAAGAAATGCACATAAAACAGTCTTTGCTGCAAAGAGCTAATAATCAGTGCAATTAACAAAAGAAGTGGGAATTGCTTTTGGATGTTAGCTCAGGCAGGATTTGCAGAACAGTTACTAATTAATTTTTGACAGGTTTCAGAGTAGCAGCCGTGTTAGTCTGTATTCGCAAAAAGAAAAGGAGTACTTGTGGCACCTTAGTCTCTAAGGTGCCACAAGTATTCCTTTTCTTTTTAATTAATTTTTATATTACTATAGCCCCCAAACTAGTTTGAGCCCTCATTGTGCTAGGCAGTGTATACATATGTATTAAGAGACAATCTTTGTTTCAAAGAACTTACAATATAAATAGACAGGCACACAATGGGTGGGAGAAAGGAAGTATGATTCCCACCATATTTACAGATGGGAAGCTGAAGCAAAAGAAGATTAAATGACTTGGCACAAGGAAGTCTGTAGCAGGGCAGGAATGGAACCCAGATCTCCTTGCTCCTGGAAAAATGCCTTGCCTGTAAGACCAGCCTTCCTCTCTGCCTCTTGAGTTGGTGGGGTCTTGGGAGAGGAATCACATCTGGAGAAATCTAGGTGCAAGGCAGGTCACTCGCACATGAGTTTCAACTTGGAAAAGTTTGAAATCATTGAGTTTTGAAGTTTAAAATTGTCAGAGGAAATGGGTTTGTCCTAGAGAATACAGGACAAGAGAGAAAGATCTCGGAGTGATGGCAAAGAGTCAGAGAACCTTTAGAGCCATGTTTAACTGCAAAACCAAAATGTCATTACAGTATCTTGATATAACAAGACTTTGTTACCTGTCCCAAAGTGTTTTTATGACAGAAATTGCCACTTACTTAGCTGGGGAAAGGACATGGAACTCCAGGTGGTCCTAAAGGTACATCTGCACTGCAATTAAAAATCCATGGCACCAAGTCTCAGAGTGGTGCTCAGGCAACGGGGCTAAAAATTGCAGTGTAGATGTTTGGGTTCAGGCTGGAACCTGGGATCTGAGACATGCTGCCATCAAGGAATCTCAGGGACTGGGCCACAGCCTGAGACTAAACATTTACACTACAATTTTTAACCCACTGCCTGAACCCTACGAACCCAAATCAGCTGACCTGTGCCAGGTGCTGCCATGCCACTGATCTCTTATTGCAGGGTAGACATACCCATGGAGACCAGGATCATATTGATCAGCTCCAGTCAACTGATGGCATTATCATCACATTAACAGCATGGGCAGCAAACAGGGCTGGCCTTAAGTGTAGGCGATCAGGATGGCCAACATTTGAGAATGCCAAATCCCCCCCCACCCTTTTTTTTGTTTTACTTGACAGCTTCCCCCCACCCCCCCTCCACATCTTTTGGGGAGTGCGGGTACACTGAAAACATTTTCTGCCTTGGTTGCCAAAACACCTGGGCCTGGCGCTGACAGCAAAGGACAAGCTCCCACTGAATCCAGTGGGACTATTCTGTGCATAAAGCTAAGTGTGACTAAATGTTTGCAGAATCAGGGCTCATGACATAGGGCAGCAAAAGAGTGTTCTAGTCCATTTATGGGTCTCCCTCACAGGAAGACAAAAGAAGGGCTTGAAAATTACTCTTCCTAGCTTGATCTATATACTGACTGATTCAACAGTCAGTTGTAAATTCTACTTAAATCCCCATAGAAGCACTATAAGATTTATTTTGGCAAATTGGTGCAGTTTACATTTGAATTAGTTTCGTCTGGAGGTGTTAGAGTGACAGAAATGGGAGTCTGGACTCCTGAGTTTTATTCCCGCTTGCTACTAACTCGGACTGAGCCCGCACTGAGGATTTTCAGAAATTCTCCCGCTGTACATCTAGCGCTTGTACAGCTTCACTAACTATGGTGGAAGTGCGAGTGTGGATGTTTTATTTATTTATTTTTTATGACCACCAGTGGTGATTTCTCACCTGCATAAAGTTGCCCAATTGGACTGGGGCCCAAGATAGAAAGTTGCTGAAAAAGCAACATGCGGACATCCGCACGTTTCCAGCACATGTAGCAGGAATATAGCCCTTAGGATTTCCAGTAGAAACAAAGCAATTCAATACTCTATTTATTTGAGACACGCAGCCATAAATAAACAGTAACAAAGCAGTGAGTGACAAAAACACATGGAGAAAATCTCAGTTTTCAAACAAAATTGCCAACTTTTTGTATTTCCACTTTGTGGAATGAAGTCGAGAATTTTGACAATATGTCTGATGCCTTCTGTAAAATCCCATTTTAATCAGTGATGACAGTTTGACTTTTTCCAGCTGCTTAGAAGCACTAGACAGTCAAGTATCTCAGTAGGGCATGGGTTGGCATGCTGGGATATGTGTAAGCTTTAATTTTCCTTCCACTCATTGGCTTACCATGGTATTCAATGAACAGGGGTGGTGGGGAAGCTTTTTGCAGGTTTCATGCCAGCTTGTGCCATCTGTGTTCTTATCCCTGTCTTGTAAAAGTAAAATCTTCACTGTGACACTCTGTCCAGATGCTGCCAGCTAACATAGTCATTCTCAGCAGCAAGTGGGACTTTTATTTATAAAGTGCTGTGCTACCCTCTGAACTGTTTGTGGTGCTGCACACTTCCGGGGGGGGGGGGGATATCAAATAAAACATAGTAAAAAACCAAAACCAAAAAACCAAATGCCAATGAACCTAAAGAAAGTTACATCAATTTAAAGAGAGGGAGAATATGTGAGGACAAACATGGAAATATATATAAAAATGGCAACAGCAACACCTTTTAAAAATTGAGGAAGGATGGGAGAAAAGCATTAAGGGAGCAAGTTTGTAAAATGGCAGCCAACACAGTGAAGGCTCTGTCACTGCAGACATAAGGTCCTGAAAAATGCCAGAGGGAAAGACACCCATCTGTATGAGAGCTCCTATCTCAAACAGGGCCTAATCCAAAACCCAATGAAATTGAGCTGATCTCTAAAGCATACTGCATTGCGTGATGTATGCTGCACTACAGCAATGTGTGTCTCACAGAGTGGACTGCAGACTGAGGTGGTGTTTTGTAGGACAAAACAGCAGTTAGCTGACAGGGTCAGGTCAGTTGTTACTCATTTAGAACCCTCTTCCTGCATCGTATTCAAGCCCCTTTTCACCCACTAGGTGTATCTAATCTATTTATCATAGGTACTTAGAAGGCCCCCTCATTACCACAGCACACGGGCATCCCACAGACTTTAATGCACTCCTGTGAGGTAGGGAAGGGCTGCTATTCCCATTTTACAGTTGGAGAACTGAGGCATGGGGTGATATGGAGCAGGTCGCACAGGTCTCCCAAGTTCCAGACCATCACCCTAACCACTGGACCATTTTTCCTCCCTTGTGCCCAATGACATTGCTGCTCTAATTCCTTGTTGTTGCATCTTGTTCTCACTATGCTTTCCCTAATTCTTTGGCTTTACTACTCCCATCGTTTCCTTCTGCTTCTTTGTTTCACACCTTATGTCATGCTCTCCTTGGACTCTTTACCAGCTTGTTCTCTCTTCTCAGTTTTTCTTAGCTTGTAAGTTCTTTGGGGGCAGAGAACATGCTTTAGTCTATAGTGCAGTATGTAAATGCACGGCACTGTCTATTTTTTTTAGTAATAATACAGAGTTAGAATAAATTAGTCTGATTATCAAAACCTCAGAAGCTAAGGGCTGTGCACGTACAATTAATGGCACGAACCTATTTTGCCTGTACAGTTACTACAATTACACATAAAACCACCAATTCTGCAGCTTGACATGGTCAGCAGGACATTTAACTTGACATCTGCTTACACAAATACCCAGTATGCACATGCTACTTCATGCACACCTTAAGATGTGCAATTGCACATTGTCTGAGGCCCCAGAGATTTTAAAGTGGGGCCCTAAATTAATAGCTGTTGGTTTATTTTTAAACTTCAGAATTGTATTAGCAGATCATTTGGGGGTGATGTACCAAAATTATCATGCATATTTTTAAATAGTTTTTACAAGTCTCAACCCAACCTCTATTTTTTGCATGTGCAAGTTGGTAATTGGATGTATAAATGGTAACACTATATTAATTATTAATAGTAGCTATGAAATTGGTGGAGCAATTACTGCACCTGCAGAAATAGAGCCTGCTTTTTAAATTCAGGCCTATTATATTTGCTCTTATTTTTTTTTATAGTGTGTTTTGTTTAAAAATGAACTAGTTTTATGCAACAGAATGAACGAAAAACATGACATTTAGATTAAAGAGACAGATCCAATCACAATGTCAATGACTTATTTACAAATGTTTTCTCAGCCATGTTGCTTTTCTTTAATTTGTGCAGGATATCCTTTTTCCTTCAAAGTCTCCAGAAATTACAACACATGCTGCTTTTATGGGGCCATTAGTTAGGAGACTGACAAGGTAAATTAGTTAAATAAATGCTGCTAAGCTCATAGGTACCTGTTATTTAAGGTGCTTAGTTTGCATGCAAATGTTCTATTTTAACAGACAATCACTCTTTGAAAGCATTCGTTATATAAATCTCTCTCTATTAACATAATGAGTAATCTGTTCTAAAATCTTTTGGATGCTTTGCACAGTGCAAGATGATATTTGGTTTTAGAAGGAAAAAGCCATCATTGTTTTTTAATTTGAATTACAGCCCTGTTTCAAGAAATAACATAGAATTTTTTTTGTTAAAGAATATCCCCAAACCCTTGATTTGAAAATATTGATTCTGGTGATAATTATCACAGATTTAGCTCCTTTGGCTTTAGATGAATCATTAAACATGCCCCTTAACTCATAAATCCATCTGCTAATGAAAATCTGCAAGAGTGAACTTTGGGGCTGCGTGTGTTTTTAAATGTGGTTGCAGAAGCGTTATAACTCCCAGAATCCCTAGGGTTCTAAAGATGATTAATGATAACAAAGCTGTCCCCATTGTGTTAGCAGATAGGAAGGAAGCAAGAATACTCTAAAAAGAGAGTGCATAGAATTTGTGAGTGTTGAAGTTCAGTAGTCAAAGTTTTGATGTAGGTGCTAAGAGGGTGAAATTATTTTTCATCATCTTCATAAAAATCAGTCCTATAGCTGCATTAACATTTACAGACAAAGTTCAGTAATGTCTTGGAGGAAGTCACTGTACTGAGACTTTTCAAATCATTTGGACTGCTTGGACTCCTGTAATAATATATAATGGACAGCTAGGGAAACTCCACCCCCCTCCCCATCCATGTCAGTTTAGCTTGCGAAATGTGTTCAAGATTTGTGCTAATGGTTTTCCCCGTGGGCAGCATTGCCTACCTGATTATACAGGTTTTAAGAAACTCTCTTAGGAAGATTTTTTTTCATCATAAATTTTGACGTTGACCTGCTAAACTGTGTAATTTAATATTTTTCCCCTAACAAAGCAAAGGAAAATTGAATATTTCCTGACAAGAGGGATTATGTCAACATTTTTTCATATAAGAAGCCTATCATCTCCAGGAGCCAGTTCATGCCCCTGAAATCTGTGCTTTTACACAAGAATCTCAGTCCCTGCACACAGAAAATGGGTTTAAGTGCTTCTCTCTTGACCCTGCTCCTGTCATCAGCTTTCTACATGTACCTTGTGGAGGAACTTCCAGGAGATTCAGGGTTTGTAGGGACAAGAGGGTGGTGCTGGGGTGGGCTCTGAGTGAAGAGACACACTCTGGCCCCAAAGAAGTTACAATGAAAAATTAATACAGTCCCAGGCTGTGTTACCTTTTCCATGGACCCAGCATCCCAATGGAAACCATGGCTAGAAGGGAGTCCAACCTGCTGTGGGAGTTCAAGGCCTCTGCATAGATGACCCTGAGCTACTGTGGATTCAGAAGGAGCTGCCAGATTTGGGGGCAGCATTTCCATAGAAGTGGTGCACAAACGCTGCTCCCCATGCTACAGGGGAATTTTCATGATGAGATCTTTGAGATTTCCACACAAAAAGCCCAATCCTGAGGTTATTCATTCAGGAAGGGAGAGAATCTGGCCCCAGATATTTAGATAGCTGTACAAAAATGCCCCCCTTCCACCAAAAAGAACATGCTTCAGTGGAACCTTATTATTAGAGTTGGCTAAAAAATGTCACCAAAAGTGTGTGCTCTTCAGCTGAAAATTTTTGAAAGTAGACATATTTCAGTCAGTTCTACAGCAGGTTGAAAAATGGGATGAATATTTTTGAAAAAAAAAGGCAATCTTCAATTTCAGTTGTTTTCATCCATCTCTCCTAATATTTTATGCTGTTAAATAGCCCAGTCTTCACTCCTGTCTTACATATCCAAACAAAATTCATATTTTCAGGGCACCCAAAATCATATTTCCCAAGAGGCCTTTTAATATTCTCTATTTGTTGTGAAATATGTCAGAATAGGCTTGCGTAGTACTCACAATGAATTTATTCTACATTCTTTGATTAACTGCATGTACTATTATCTGTTTATCCTACTGGCATCGAGTTAGAAGAAAATTAACAAACTAGCTGATACCCAGGGAAAAATTGCTGGAATTGCACAATCAGATATTTTCCTTCTTATCTTCTCCTTTCACATTCATCTCTCTAACTTCTCTTCTTTTCATCCATTTCTCCCCTCCACTTTGCACTTTTATAGTCTCTATAATTAGAGGAGATCCAAGCACAATCAAATGCACTGGAATTCAGCTGGGTGAGGGAAACACACAGATATTCAGAGAATAAACTAGGTTAGTCTACATATAAATCGATGGAGTCAAGTATTTGGAGGATAAATGTATATTGTATGGAGATATTGTAGCATACAGTTATTTTCTAAATATGGTATAATAATAAATACTTTCCATTTCTGTACTGCCTGCTATTAGGATCTCAAAGCACTTCACAATCATAAAATTAGTCTCTGAACATTCCTGTGAAGTAGGATTCAAGCAGGGATAAGCTTAGCGGGTGAAAATCATGTAGTTTTTGGGTCTACTCTGGCGGGTTTGCCAACTACACCAGTTGCTACGTATGGCTGAATCCCAGTTATAGCCAAGTATTTCATCTTACAGTGCTCTCAGCCTCAAATTCCAGGGGTGACATCCTTACCATTTACACTGGGCAAAAGGGCCGGAATGGCATAAAGGGGCCCTAAAGGTTCCATTTCTGGCGAGGGGAGAATTCCCTGCCACAGGTACTGTGGAAGACAGCCATAAGATCCAGCACAGACTCTCACTCCAAATGTTGAATACCTTTGATAAGCAAATGCGGGTGATTTTGATAGGCTACTGAACAGTTCCTTAGAGTTCTCTAATTAGTTCATAGTGTGTTTCTTTCCCTTTCTAATTGCACAGGGAATACTCTATGGTTTTCATTTAAATTATACAAATTTTTAAACTAAAAAAACTAAAACCCAAACCATTTAAACTTCACATAGCTATATACAGAGTTATAATTAAAATATCCATAAACTACTACTCAATTTACATTTTTCTTAACCAAAAGTACTCTGATGCTCTACCACTGAAACTGAAATGTATATATTAGACCTGGACATCCACAGATTTTAAAGTAACCGTTACTCTATGAAAACAATTCCAACCCCTTCTTCCAAAAAAACAAAACAAACAAAAAAAACCCACAAAAATCCTCCACATAAATAAATATTCCACTTCCATAATTTATAAATTACTTTGGTTTAAAAAGTTAAACCTGCCAAGTAGTTTGACTGCAACTGGTTGACTTTTTTTTATAAGAATATTGAAACAGCTGAGATTGGTTATGTGTAGGGTTAATGTTTGGATAAGAAATCTCCAAGGAAAACTGAAGTGTTGAATTAAAACCACTCGATGGTAATTAGTGGGAGTACTTTTCCCTCCTAGTCAGTGGTGAATCAATGCTAGAGCCTAGCAGAAGGGGGCACTATAGGGAGGAGATGCCATCTTTTCGATGATATGTTAAATCAAGGTTGTGGCCATTTGTGCTGGCACTTTTTGCAAGAGTAGGGATATACTATGGTGTGCTGGCCAAAATCTTACTGAGTAATTAGTTTATATTCTGGCTGCTTAAAATTTTCCCTGTATTTTCATTTTCTGCCCTAAACTGGTATGTAATATTGCTGTGGCCTGTTAAATGTCTCCTGTCCTTGCCCCGGAGATGCTGGCATTTGTGGTTGGTGAAATGATCCATGTTTATATACATTCCTAGTGCCTGGGGAGCATTTTGGCATCTTTGGATAAATGTTGGTCATTATATTAAACCTTGAAAAGTGCCTTTCTGTACATGTACAGAAACTACTTTGCTGCAAAGGTTTAGTTAAATATTTTATATTAAATACTGTGCATATTATTTAAGGGTTTGCCAGCAGGTGTACTATAATTCCCAAATGTTGGGATTTTATACTACAGGTTTTTTCATTCAACTAAACATTTGCCTATGTTGTCACACCTGATGCAAGGGCTATAGAAAATTGTAAAACTTTCAGGGTTTCTGACAATTTCTTATTACAGTCTTTAGCCCTTACATTTGCTACACTTACCAAACTACAGTTTAGGGCCAGATCTCAGTTCTGGATATAGACTCTTGCATTAGTTCATTTGAATCTAGTTTTGGCAGCTAGTTTTGGCATGGTACCATGTAATGGCTGTATGGAAGAGAACATAAAGCAAGATGGTGGTCTCAGTCCAGGGGTCAAGATCACTGGGTAAAAATCATTGCAATATGCACTTTCATTGGCTTACATGGCAGGGAGGACATAAGCACAGGTAAGAACTACCTTGCCCCCACCTCTTTGAAGTGTATCTCTCCAGAACAGAATTGAGAATGAAACATAATTATGGGAAAGCTTGCATTGCCACTGTTCATGTTGTTGCTGTTCTCTGCATAGATTCACTTTCTAATGCTGCTAGTCTGGCTGCTCACAAGTGTAAGAGACTAATTTAATTAATTGTTTTTTACAAGGAGTTATGTAATGCCTTGTTATTTTGAAATAAATATTCAAATTTGCTGAGTTTTCCAAGTTTGGAAATGTGCTGCTGAGGATATGTAATAGTTAATTTTTCAAAATTGCTTTTGGTGCAGCTCATTAGCAATGCTATCAGACTCAAGTAAATTGGAATCATGTAATAAATAAATGAATCAATCACTGAAGGACTATACATTTTCCTCCTCCCTTTCTACTCGCCCCGAATGTATTAAAACTAGAGCTGATTGCAAAGTTTCTGTGGAAATGTTTTGTTGGTGGAAAACTGCTTTTTAACAAAATGGAAAGTTTTGCAAAATAAAATGGAATTGTCATCTAAAATGTTTGGGTCTTCAGAAAAACTGGAAACTGAAATCAGTTTTTTAATGGAAAGTAGGAAAATGTAGATGGAAATAAAAACAAGTAATGTTCATCAAAAATTTTGCAGGATAAAAATTAATTTCCCCAGCAAGATCTAATTAAAACCAACCAAAACATGAACATTCTACCTGGGGTCTTCGATAATAGATCTATGTTTGGTGGGAAATCTTACATGTGCAGAAATACCTGGAAATGATGGAGTAAGTTGAGAATGACAACACAATTAGAACACAGAATTTCCAGGCAAATGGAATCTCACACCTTGAAACAAATATGTCCAAAGACGTAGGAACTCCTGTAACTAGATTATTCCCCACATTTTAGAAATAGAAAAACAGATAGTAAGTTTTGGCACCAAAGAATATCTGGGGCCTGGTCTACACTGGGGGTGGGGAGGGATCGATTTAAGATATGCAACTTCAGCTACTAGAATAGCATAGCTGAAGTCGACATATCTTAGATCGACTTAGAATCACTTACTTCACGTCCTCGCGGTGTGGGATCGATGGCCGTCGCTCCCCCGTCGACTCCGCTTCCACCTCTCGCCATGGTGGAGTTCCGGAGCCGACGGCAGAGCGATCGGGGATCGATTTATCACATCTACACTAGATGCGATAAATCGATCCCCTATAGATCGATCACTACCCATCGATCTGACGGGTAGTGTAGACATGGCCTAAGATACAATTAGTCTTTTTAAAATATCCATGTTATGCTTCCACAAAAGGCAGCCCTGAGGAATCTCCCATTACCTTCACCTTTACCAAATGCTTGGTACTTGGAAAGGCCCCTCTTTCCACATGTTACGCCTTGACCAATATAGTTTATTTGCTTTACTTACTACTAAAATGAGACTGTAACCAGGGCTCTGTGAAACTGCAGCAAAATTTGAAAATTTTGACATTTGTTTTCATTTTTTTGTGAAATTGATCCAGTTTGACCCCCAAATCTGTGAAATGTTGAGAATTTCCCTCCTTTCCAGTGGAACATGGTTTTACTTCTGAGCAAAATAAAGTAAATAAATAAAAAACAAACAAAACCCAACAACAGAAACTTCTCTATAATTTTAACATTACAAATTTCAAAATTTAGTTCTGATAAATAGCAGTTTTAATATGAAAATACTCAAAATATCAATGTGTTGTATGGATCAGTGCAAAATCTGCCATTTCATAGTGCTAAGGCTGCAACATGGCCTGGAACAAAACTTAAAAAAAATAGTAAAATTTTCTAATAAAATATTTTATCTGAGCTCTAAATTATGCGGCTGATCCTGTGCTCGCTGAATTCTATGGCAAAACTCTCACTGAGTTCACTAGTAGAGGGTCAATCCCTCTAACTTGAGGATGATCAGTGACAGTTCATGTAAAAACCACTACAGATATTACTCACCACAAAACCAGTAATTTGCCTGTAAATCAATACATTACCTGCTGCTTATGGGTGGAATTGTCTAGAGTATCTAAGTAGCTTAGGTGCTCCAGTCAATGGGACTTTTGCTCTTAACACACTTAGGTGCTTTCTACATTTATAGATTGAAACCAACAGGTAAAACAAAAACAAAAACAAAACAAAACAACAACTCCAAACCCCAGAATGTCCTTGCCATTGTGTGGTTATGATCCTATCGTAATGGACTTCTCTTCCTCCACCAACAGGGTGGCCGAGACTATGGTTTGAGATAGAGAGACTCGGGGAATGGGAATTTAAAATGAGGGCATGGCTTCATTACAAAAAAACCCCAACAAAAACAGGGGGGAGGTGGTGTCTTAACTCGAGTTAACTAAGTCAAGTGAAAATCCTAGTGAAGATAAGGCAGTTGTAATTTTAACCTGAGCTAACAGATAGCGATAAACCACAGCCTCCCCTACTGTATTTAGTTCTACCTGCTAACTTTGTTAAAAATACAACTGCCTTGTCTTCTCTGGAATTTTAACCTGAGTTAGTGCACTCCCCCTTTTGTATTTTGTTTTTCTTCAGTGAGGTCTTGCCCAAAGTGTGAAATCCTGTTAGTCTCTAAGGTGCCACAAGTACTCCTTTTCTTTTTGCGAATACAGACTAACACGGCTGCTACTCTGAAACCTGTGAACTCCCATTAACTTCCATGAAGTCAGGATTTCACCCAAGTGTTCTTTTGATGGCTGGGACTACTTGTCATCAGCTCTAGGGCTCTGGCTTAGTTAAAGGTTGACAGTATGTCTCACCTCATTCCTTTGGATATCCCGATGTTACAATATTTTAGGCCCTGATTCAGAAATATACCTAAGCTTGTGCTTAACTTTTAAGCACACGAGTTGTCCCATTTAAGTCAGTGATGTCAAGGGGCGTACTCACCTGCATAAAGCTAGGTATGTACTTAAACACCTAGATGAATTGGGGCTTTAGTGCAGTTTTTTAAAATTAATGTGAGATGCTTCTTCCCCCCATAAAAGTGTTAGCTCTTGTTCTTCCAAGAATACAACACATAAGAGAAGTTGAACCAAGAATTATCCTACATAAAGAGTCCTGTTCTGCCCCCCACCCCTGCCAACTTCACTAAGTAGAAGTTCATCAGCTAAAAAAGTACCTTTAACTAAATTAAATAAACATTCAAAGATATTAGAATGTGGCATCTTAAAAGCGTGCACTGGAATTTTTTTCCTGGGAGATCTTTTATATTTTTGTTGATTTTTTTTAAAATGTTGCCATGGAGGTTTCTCACTCTTTTACTGTTGCTGCTTTCTCATAAAACTCTCCACAAGTCTCAAGGGAAACATTCTCATTAAGGTCACAATGGTAAAAGAAAGCTTTATGGCAAGGTTAGCAAGCATTTCTATTTATTTTTTTTAAAGGCTATTTCACTCTTATATTGGTCATTTAAGCTAAAATAAGACTTGCGATAATTTAAAGTACCCACTACTCCCTGCCTTCAAGTCATTCAGAGTGCTATCCTTCAACAAGGAAGTGACATATAAAAACACAAAAGCACCTTCCCCTAAAAGAAAATTAGGCAGTATGGAAGCCTTTAAACAAAAAAGTTGCACCATTTAAACTAAACCAGTATAATTACCCTCATCAATGTGGATGCAGTTATATTGGTATAAATGGGCTGAATTACATCTCTCTCTGGCCACAACAGTGATTGCTTACTTGCAAAAGTAATATTAGGAAAGGATGTGTGTATGTTTAGTGTAATTTAGCAGCTGGTAATGAGAAGACCAGCACAACATGATCCTCCAGCTCTCTCCAAACCACCAGGAAGGGTTTCACAGAACAGCAGTGGCAGTAGTAAACAAAGCCACAGTGCAGGAGCCATTGCCCTTGATTCCAAAAGCAGTCGCCTGCTTGCCTAAGACTTGGTGGTGAGATTCCTGAAAGGTGATTGGAGTCAGACAGTAAATGAGTCAGGAAGAAACTAAATGAGGAGGTAGCTATAGTGATGGCCTACACCATGATAAAGGGCTTTAGAAATCAGCACAGCCAACTTGCATGTTAAGCAATCCTTTTATAAGCAGCCAATTTAAAGAATGAAGGGTAGATGTAATAACGAAAGCACCGACTATTTCCATAGTGCTGTCTGCCTGAAGATCTCAAAACATTCATAAACATGAATCGATTACATCTTTGAACAGCCCTAGAAAGTAGGTATGAGAAGTATAATTCTATTTTACAGATGGAGAAACAGAAGCGCAGGTCGATCAAGTAACTCTCTCAAGGTCACGTGCCAAGCCAGCACCAGAACCAAAACTAGAACATAGAACTCATACTCTGACAATGAGGTTATGCTGCCTTCCATAAGATATGATTACAATGACAAGGGAGGAAACATGCTTCTGTACTCCAAAGCTGAATGTGACAGAGAAGGACTCCTGCAAGCCTTGCTCGGAGAGAATTGTAAAACTCAAGTCTTGTAGTTATGAGGTTATGCCTGGTTGTTGTGAGATAAATATGGGTGCAGCTTATGCAAATTGCAAAACTATTAACCACGACTGGTAGATGGTTTTCAATGGTGAGGTTGTGATTGAAAATGACACCTAGATACTTACCATTATTCATTACCTCTGACAAAGTTATTTCTATAAGTTGGGGATGGGACATGAATGAGATGAGAGTAGCCTCATGGCACAGTTTTGGTCTTCAAAGCAATATTCACAGGTATTTGGTAAAGCATTGTTATCCTCAATTATATAATGGTGTACACTATACCGGTCACAAATAATTAAGACAGAGTTTTTATAAATAGTAGCTACATGTGTACCTGGGGCAGAATTCTTATGCCAGTACCGTGTGCAAATGTTATTTCTCTTTTACATAAATGAAGATGACATCATTGGTAATAAGTTTAATTTAGTTCAGGTCAGCTGTATATGGTAAGGCATAAAGGCTAATTTGGCATCAATATAGCCATATGATAATGTGAGAGTTTAAAAAATGAAGAACTTGATTTTCTTCTTGAAAACATCTATATGACTATGTTTCATGCTCAAAGATATAATCCCAAGGAAAAAATGTGGCACTTTCAAAGGTTAAATAGCTGTCACAGAGGGAGTGATCCCTGGCTGCCATTTTGAATTCACTCTTCTGAGGAGCCAGACTTTTACAGTTTTAAGTTCCTTTCCCCACTCTTCAAAATGACGATTTCAGTGTTTGAAATCACATGACTGGATTCACACGTCTGATGGGGGGCCAGAGTTTGAGGACAAAAATGCCATTGGAATAAATAACCTCTTCTGACTTTTCTTTTTTGGTCAATCACACCTAGCATATCATAATAAAAAAAATCCTTCTAGCCTTCAATTCTTCATAGGCACAAGAGAGCAAATATTGCTGAGGATATCTCCAGACACACTGGAACTAGTTTCAGAGTAGCAGCCGTGTTAGTCTGTATTCGCAAAAAGAAAAGGAGTACTTGTGGCACCTTAGAGACTAACAAATTTATTAGAGCATAAGCTTTCGTGAGCTACAGCTCACTTCATCGGATGCATTTGGTGAAATGCATCCGATGAAGTGAGCTGTAGCTCACGAAAGCTTATGCTCTAATAAATTTGTTAGTCTCTAAGGTGCCACAAGTACTGGAACTAGTGCAATTCTAAGAAGACAGTCAGAGTCACAGAGGCTGACATCTCCCACACAGTGTAGAGAACAATTCCCTGGCATGACTGTTATGTTCTGCAACTATGTGCATCCACTGGCCATTGTTCCCAGTGAAGGTGCAGGAATATTAGAAACATAATGTCTTGACTTCAGCAGGTTTAAATCTGAACTCCCAAACATGATCATAGTCCAAAGTTTTTTTTTGTAATGGTGGGAATCTATATTTATTCTGCAATGACACTGTCGATAAAATAAACTTGTTTTTCCAGTCACCACAATCTAGTCTGAGATCTGAAAACTACTGTTCTTTCTGCTCCTTACATTATCACTGGCACTAAAAATTTTATCATCTCAATTTAGCTGCCAATTCCGTTGATGACACACGAGGCAGAATATAATGTTTTATGCTTCCATATCTCATTGCCTCTGCAACATCAACAGGGATATGACTCTTCTTGTCATGACGTTGGGTTGAGGGTGACTGTATGATGGCATGGAGTGGCTGCCCTGGTGACCTTTCCTTCAGATCTCTGCACATCTGTGCTGAGGATAACCTCCTGTAGTTGGTCAAGATCTGGTGTCTCTGATCCTGATTTGGGACATGATACAAAGCTCACTGAAGTCGTGGCCTTGCTGCTGCAGCTCATCTTGCTCCCTCTTATTCATTCAATGTCTGTTTACAGCAGAAAGGCTGCAACTTCTTTTCTTTTCTTCCCTCTATCCTTCCTGAGCTGATTTCACTGGTCTTGGGGGTGGGGGCTTGGGCAGGTTGGTGCTCGGGAATAACAGCTGCGCTTCATATGTTTTATGGAGATATACTTATGAGTGTGAATATGATGTAACTGGAATATGCTTTATGCAAAAGGTCTCTTGTAAGGGACCATAACAAAGGTTATAACCTACTGAATATATTCCTCTTATTTGTATGTATGTATCATTCTTGTATCTGAAGCTAAAAATATGAAGTATAACTCTGAGGTCCTATTGTAATTATGCAAAGTGTGGGCCATTAATGGTGGTTTAGAACCTTGATGGCTCCCATTGACTAGGATGATTGGTTGTAAATGGCTCTGTTTACTTGCAAATCTTCCTACGTACATGTGGGCCAGCCCAGGAATAATGGAGAGTGGGGTCTCACAGGATATGTGATCATGTCACCCGATACTAGAATCCATCCTAAATCTGGTACTTTTCCATTTAGAAGAAGAGGTGGGGACCCAGAGAGACAAAAGATTCCTGCCTTGTGCCAAAGCTATAAAAAGGGGTGAAGCAGGACAGAAAGGGTTTCCAGAGACACCCCTGCTTTCCACCTGAGATGTCTGCTGGAGCTAACAAAGACTGTACCGGGGAAAGGGTTGGGCCCAGACTAGGAAGGAGTCTAGTCTGTGAAAGAAGCTTATTGAAGCATCTCTGAGAGTGAGATATTACCTGTAATCAGTTTCTTAATGTATTAGGCTTAGACTTGTGAGTTTTTGCTTTATTTTGCTTGGTGACTTTACTTTGTTCTGTCTGTTATTACTTGGAACCGCTTAAATCCTACTTTTTATACTTAATAAAATCAATTTTGTTTATTAGTAAACCCAGAGTAAGTGATTAATACCTGGGGGAACAAACAGCTGTGCATATCTCTCTATCAGTGTTCTAGAGGGTGGACAATTTATGAGTTTACCCTGTATAAGCTTTATACAGAGTAAAATGTATTTATTTGGGGTTTGGATCCCATTGGAACTGGGTGTCTGGGTGTTAGAGATAGGTGACCTGCTGAGCAGTTTTTGGTTAAAGCCTGCAGCTTTGGGGGCATTGACCAGACCTGAGTCTGTGCTGCAGCAGGCTAACGTGACTGGCTCAACAAGGCAGGGTTCTGGAAGTCCCAAGCTGGCAGGGAAAATGGGCTCAGAGGTAATTCCAGCATGTCAGGTGACTGTCCCAAAGGGGTCTCTGTGACTGAACCCATCACAACAGCAATTGGCAGTATTGTCACACTGAAGAAAACTTTAGGATCTACACATATCACATTCAGCAGCAGAAGAGGAAATGGAGGGATATCAGCATTTTACTGGCTTAGGTAGAATCTATGCTGAAAACCAAATAATCACTGAGACATTGCTCAAGAAATCAGGGATGAGCCTCGGAGGTCCTTCAGATCAGTTGTTTCCTCCTGTAATCTGGCGTGCCTACTTATTGGTAGATATATCCGTTGTGCTCTCAAGGAGTACAGCTTCAGCTTGTTAGTACAGCTATTGCTATGTAATGCAAGATTTTCTTGGCACTGATGCTCTGAATCTGTACTTGCTATCTAGGAAAACAAACAAAATCCAGCTAGTAATTGATATCTGGCAAATAAAAAAACAAACAAACTGATATCTGCTTGGTTTAGCAGTCTAAGGTAGGGCTGTTTTTCTTTCCCACAATTATTGCCATCTTAAGTACTGTGTATCCAAAACTATGCACATAGATGGTGGTTCTTAGTAAGAACTTCAAATAAGCTACCACTATGGAATGGGTGATACTGTGATATTACTTCGTTTTGAGACAGCATGTCCAAAAATGAGCAAAAATCTGGTGCTTGGTGTACTTATAGGTCACGAGGATGAGCGATTCTTAAAGGCATCTGGACTGGTGCATGTGTATGTGTCTGATAGATGACTGAAATGTTCATACACATAGAAGACCAAGGGCTGCCCCTTCTCTCACTGAAATCCATTAAAATTCCCATTCATTTCAATAGGAGCAGGTTTGGGCCATACATTTTTAAAGGGGATCTCAATTTGGCCTCCAATTTTTCAGGTGGTAATACTAGCATGTCATCATCTACCTGCCTGATTTTTGGGTGAAATCATAGAGGTATAGATGTGTAAATGCTGCTGTTTAAACCTGCAATTAGTTGTGCCCACAAAATCAGAGGCTGATTAAAAAAATCTAGACCTTTTACATCAACGTTTTAAAAAATTGAGCCGTTTTATAAAGAGCACATTTTGATTTTGGATCATGAGAAGCAAAGTAAAATCAGCCATTTCATATAAAGAGAATAGCTGATCTGTGGATGGTGAAAGTTAAATCCTTGTCAAAGTATTAGAAGTACAATCTTGACTCGACTTTAACAGTCATTGATTGAATCTAGTGGAGATCATTTATGAAAAATATTACATTTTATGGAACATTACAGTAAAGGAAAACCTATCACCAACCTTGTGTTAGTTAAAAATTACACTCTACTAAAAATATAGCGATGAAATGATAAGATAAATTATTATTCTATGTTGGTCTCATGAGGTTAATTGTTTAATATGTTTTTTTCTCATATTTGTACACATACAATGAAATGTGAAAATACAGCTTTGTAAATGTTTACAGTAACTAAGAACATCTATGTCAGGTGTGCACTTAATCATGAATTGCTATGTAGGCAGAGACTGTGCATGAGCATACATCAAAACAGATATCTATCTGTATTGTATAATGTATTCTTCCACATGGTCATATCCGATACGTGAACTTATTATTCCATTAGTACCCAAACCACAATCCTTTCCAATATCCAGCTGTGAAAATGCAAATAGCCATATACTTTGTTTTATTAAGGATCAACCATTAGGGGGGTCATTGGTTAAAGGCTGAACATCATTAGAGGGATTAAACAAACAAACAAACAGCTGTTGTCATGTATCTTGAAAAGCTTCTGTTGTATCAATGCAATTTTTATCTATAGTGATGATGTTGTCATGGGAACATATGTATAGGGGAATTAAATGATGTCAGGAAAAGTATAAATGATGCAAACAAAACTCATTTGAAATGTTAATTACCATGCCCTCTCCACTCCAAAGTACAGTTCAATTTGATCTTATTTCAGATGGAGGGAAAAATATGACACTTTTGTCTAATAAGAAGTAGCTTACATTGTTGTACCAAAGTGAGTATGAGTCAGTGAGTTAATCTGCATTGGCAACATTTGCACCGGGGACCATCTGCAGCCCTGCTTGTCTGAGCATCAGTAATATTCCTCTGTGAATATCTCATCTTGATGGTCAGGGGAGGCAGCAGCCTCTTTAAAGAGTTCCATAAATGCTTATAATTGCTGCATTAAACTTCAGTTTATTATTTTCTCCAGGTGCAGGTATGCGGATGATATGAAACTCCACTGCATTTACATACAAATTGAAGATTTTTATTAATCAGCCCAGTAACAGGAATCAAACGGCAACACTCCATCAGGTCCTTAAATACATTTGGTGACATTTTTACCATGCATTAGCATGATAGGGCAAGTAGAATATAATGTACCAATGATTGCTTTTCCATTGAAAGCACAAACGGTTTCATTTTTCCTGTCATCTCAAATAAGTGTTAAAGAGGGTTTGGAGGCTATTGTGTACCTTCCGTATGCTAGGGACTTACAAACACTGATGGCCACATTAAATAACCATTAGTGGCTCGGCTTAGATCATTGCAACATCCCTCCTCTTCAGAATTTATTCTTTGATTTAAAGTGAAAGCAATCTGTGACTGCTTTCATAAAGTCCTTCAGCTCCCTCCATTTTTTTCCTCAAACAAAATGCATTACAACAGTAATTTTATGACTGTTAAGATAACTGCCGTTAACAAGCACTTAATTAAAATGTACAATAAATAGCAGGCTGCGGTCTTATCTCCTCTCATGAGCTCCCAGCAGCCTGAGACTCCAATGCACAGCCCTGCTGTTCCTCGGCTTGTTTGCAGATTAATTGCTTTTCTGTCTGGCAAAAGCTGCTTCTCCTTCAGCCAGATCGTAAATGACCAGATAGGGACTTTATCAATCAAGCTACTACTTTCTGTGATCACTTCCATTCAACACCTTCTGAATTTCGCATTGAGAGGAACAGAAGTTATAGAGATAGGATTTAACATCTTAGTTGTGTGTGCTAGGAATTTACGATAGTCCTGTCACCATTTGACACTGTTAATCTTTACATACAATACCCTTGGAGCAAGGCTGTTTTTTGTTCCTACACTGGAACTAGCCCTTGTAAGGACTGTGAAGAATACATATGAAACACAACCGAGATGCTCTCCATAGCACAAGGTTACATCTATTTCATGATCTGAATGCACTTGCTGATGTGCCTCAACATCTCTCTCTATCTAACTGTGGATCCCAATAATTTTCTGCAGTTAATGACTAGTTCAACTGATATCTCCTTTTATGTGTTTATTCATTATTTGCATTGGGGTAGCCTTCTGGTGATCCTAATCAGGGCCCCATTGTGACAGGTACTGTACAAACATAATGAAAAGCCAAAGAGGTTTTATAAAATCTAAATTAACAATTTAGTATATAGGTTTTATAGGGAGGTTAAGTCTATAACTGACATAGATTGGAAAGTGCAATGATTTTCAGATAGATTGACTTCTGAATTAAATAATATCATATATACAAAGCTAATTATAATACATGATTTTTCTTTACCAAAAGGTACAAAAAGCCCCAGCTTTTGCTCCTTTCAGGATACGCGTGACTCACCAATGTAAACACAAATCTACCATGTAAATCAATTGCAAATCACTTTTTGAAAGGTATTCTTGAAACTACAGAAAGGTGTGCTGTCTTCATGTTACTTGCTCAGAATATAAATAATCTCTCTAATTTATCACATGTCTTTCACATGCTAAACAGAGGGAATAGCTTCTATTTGGAGTTCTAAACATGCATGGTGTAGTGACTTTGAAAACAACGCTATATTAACACCACAGTTGGTTCCTGAATACATATGAAGCATCAGTGTGTTAAACGTAATTTGTGTAGCTGCTTCAGTATCATCATTAAAGTCAATCTCCTTCCCCCGTCCCCAAACCAACCAAAACACCCCCACAACCCACCCTCTGAATGCAGCATCACAAAGATCATGTACACTTTTTTTCCCCACTAAGAAAGGCTGGGGACTTTTCTCAAGAAAAATCTTATGCTTAGAGAGACAACATGCAGGCCTGTCCCTAACGACACAGTGTAAATTTATGTTAACAACCTCTATGGCCATTTGGAGCAACCTTGCAAAAGATCTTTTCCCATATGATATCCTCTGAGAGGTTTGCTCAGAGTCTCATTCTCAAAACACATTACAAAGAGCTAATTATAAGCAAATTAAAAGGCAAGTAGCACTTAGGAGGACAAACCAGCCAGCCCTATCTGCAGCCTGGCTCTGAAACAGCCCCAGAGTAGATCCACAAAGACTCTGGCAAATGCATAGTGTTCATGTGAATGATGCACACATATCCGCTGAAAAATAAACCCCAAGATGATGGAGACATGACTAAGGTGCAGAAATGGAGGAAGCAATAGATAAAGGATTGCCAGTGAGATCCAAAAGCCACTCAAGGAGAAAATATTCCAGAGCATGGCACCTCCCAGGCTATTTGTCATGGTTAATACATGGCAACCACTTAAATAAGCAAACAAACAAGCAAGCACACAAGATAAAGACAAACATAATCACCCAGCACAAGAGCATACAGTCCTGTCAATATAGTAAAATTACATACATACTGAATAGCTAAGTCAAGCCAATGCTGAATAGTCCAAATGTCTCATGTGTATGCATGGACATTTGCAGCTGCAATGTGGTTATGACAGAGAAATATTATTATCAAGGCAGGGCTGTACAGTAGACTCAGAACAGGGTTTGCATTCCATACCTGTAACTGTCCGATTGACAAAACACTTGTTTTAAAGATGGAGGCATACAATAGAAATACCCTGCACTCCACAATGTTGTATGTTTCATATTTCTCTTAATTAAATGCAAGTCCATTTCTGAACTAGACCTATCAGCAATTGCTTAACACCCTATGTTCTCCCTTGACATCTAACAGTTTCAAATTCTGGCTTTTTGGGAGTTTCTGCCACCCATTTACATTTCTATGGCAACAGAACACTGCATACCTGCTGTCTTTGAAAAGACTTTTGCTTAAATTTAACTGTGTGCTATCTGACTGGAGGCTCAACAGCTGTTTCTATATCACAGCACATAGCATTGCACTATCTATACTATGCATGTTTATTTTATGTTTTAATAGGGTTTACAAAGTTATTTTGAAGCGACACTGATTAAAAAAAAATCACATATTTCCAGCACTACCTATGTTAATTGAGTCTTGCAAAATTCTATTGACCCACTCAGCAGAGTGCAGTCTGATTTTTTGGGGTGAGTGCGTGTTGTGCCTGGGCTGTTAATATTTTTTGACTTCATTAATTTATGTATAAGAAATATTTCAAGCCCATCTACTCTGTTGCAAACTGGACCAAATTTCTGACGCAGGATCCCTGGATTCTGTGGCGCGCGAGAGGGGCAGACTGGAAATTCAGTGGAGGTTTCTAATGTATCACACTGATCAACTTGCTGAGTATTTTTAGTCTGACATTGCATAGCTGCAACACAGAAATTACTGGGGAAAGTTGAAGGTTTTGAAAATGGAGCAAAGGAGTTTTGGCTGTTGGGGAGACATGAGAGGCTATTTACGATTGTGGTATATGCACATGAACTCGTTGCTTCTGCTACAATGAGAGGCAGTGAAATAGTTAATGTTGACACTGATTTTGCTGTCTTTAGTTTTCAGAGTCAACAAGGTATGGAGGGAAATGAGGCAGTTCACACATCTCACCAATACCATTTGCAACACATTTACATTTTCAAGATTATTTTCACATGCCTGGTGAGCAGAAACTTTTTTTAATTTAGGTCCTGGAGTGCAATTCTGCAGCAAGATGTGGACATTGTGGCAAAATGATGCATTATATAATATAGTTGTTCAGAGAGCTGGACGCGTAAAGTAGAAGGTATGGTGATGACAGCTTTTCTAGCTCTACAGGACATAGCTGCACCACTGTACAACCTCCAAGGGTGTATTCAGAGCCCATATTCGGTTCTGCTAATGACATTGTGGAAAACCAAAATTATCTTTTTTAGGGCAGCCAGTGTTGAGCATTACATTTCCTTAAAAAGAAATCTGGAAAAATTCCCAGACTACAGATCTGTCTCTCAAACTTTAGAGGATATGACTGAATTAGGAGACCAATAGTTGATTCTGTCCTTCTTTCTCTTTCAGTACTTTCATTTTAGCTCTCCTGATGTTCCTGGTTCTTTTCCCTCCATTATTGTACAACAGGGGTTTAAAATATTAAGGAAATAGAAATTAGTATGCATGTCTGTATGTATTTGGCTCCATACCATGTGGTCATTTGTAGTTAATGTTTTTACACACCTGTGCACTTCCAGATTTTATTGGTATGCAAAACAGAAACACTAAATTAGCATTAAAAAGTCTATTCCAGTAGCATTTCTAACCCAGGAGAATCCAGAAAGTATCTGAAACCTTAATAGTGAATCTGTCCTCCTGCAAATGCTGGACTAAAGAAGATTGGCAAGGTTCAGATAAGCAATTTGATGATTTTCAACATGAACCTTCAGAGAATCGCTTGTTACTAGTAATTAGTTTATTTCCCAAAGAACAACAGTTTCGCAGATGACTGTTAGTTCCCAGTTACCTCTAGAAACACCTATTGCAGCAAAATGTTTAAGGTAGAATTGGGATGGACTGTTGAATTTGAGCCAGATAGGGGCCAGAAACCTTGAATCCATACACTTTTAAACACTGGGGACAATTGAAATAGGAACTTGGATCTGAAGCCAGAGTTTGTAGATTATTTCTGTCTTTATACTGACTTGAACCAGGGTCCAGATCCTCAAAGGTATTTGGGGACCTAATTCCCATTGTCTATTTTTGAGAATTTGTGACCCAAACTCTGAATCAGAACACAGAATGGACTTTGTGTGATTAAATTCTATATCAATTTCTGATTTTGGAGAGTTGAGCTTGTCTCTTGCAACTTATTTACAGAAGTTTAAGGGGTATCCACATTGTGCTTATCTGTTAGACAATTTCCCCACTTCTACAACTTTTTCCCTGCTGGAAATCTTCATTACACTTCACTTTTATTTTTTACTCTTGGTGAGAAAGCCCCTTCTTGAATTAATTGTTTTTCTTCATGGTTTACTTTGGCGTTCAGGCTGATGAGCAATCAAGGGCATGCGTTGGAATTGCCAAAACTTTAGATTCATTTTGACACTTGGAAAGGTCACATAACCTAAGAGATGATGAGGATTTTTTTTTAAATCTGGCAGAAGAACATTTTATTCCCATTTAAATTCAAGTGATGAAAACAAAATAAATTGCTTTCTGTTTCAAAAAGAACCAGATAACCCAAGTTCAAGCATTACACAGTAGCAATGATTTGCACAGACTAGGGCTTGGCTACACTTGCGAGTTAAAGGATCCCCGGGCGAACTAGCCCACTACCCGTCCATACTGGCAAAGCACGTAGAGCGCTCTGACTCCGCGGCTACAGCTCTCCTGGTACTCCACCTCGGCGAGTGGAATAACGTTCGCTGCGCCCCCGCTGGAGCACCGCCGCACCAGTGTGGATGCCCTGGTCTGTTAGTGCGCTCTGATCATCCTCCAGAAGTGTCCCACAATGCCTGTTCTAGCCACTCTGGTCATCACTTTGAACTCTACGACCCTGCCCTCAGGTGACCAATTGTCAGACCCGCCCTTTAAATTCTCTGGGAATTTTGAAAATCCCCTTCCTGTTTGCTCAGCCAGGTGTGGAGTGCTCAGCGAATCTTTCCAGGTGACCATGCCGCCACACGCCAGGCGATCCCCAATTTGGAGCACTGGTGAGGTGCTGGACCTCATCAGTGTTTGGGGGGGGAGGAAGCTGTCCAGTCCCAGCTGCGCTCCAGCCGTAGGAATTACGATACCTTCAAGGGACATGATGGAAAGGGGCTATGACCGGGACACACTGCGGTGCAGGGTTAAAGTGAAGGAGCTACAGAATGCCTAACACAAAGCCCATGAGGCAAGCAGCCATTCCAGTGCTGCCCCTGTGACCTGCCATTTCTACAAAGAGCTGGACGCGATACTTGGGGGCGACCCCACCTCCACTCTGAGTACCACCATGGACACTTCAGAGCCCAGTTCAACAAGGCGGGAGAAGGAGGGGGAGGAGAAGCAAAGCGGGAGCGAGGGTGCTGAGGAGGAGGAAGACACCCTGGCATCCCTAGATGCATGCAGCCAGGAGCTGTTCTCAAGCCAGGAAGAAGGTAGACAGTCACGGCAGCTGGTGCTTGGGGAAGGACAAACACCAGAGGAGGTTCCCGGTAACCGGCTTTTATTGTGGGAAGGAAGTTATTCAGTGCGGGCTCTTGGGGCGAGGAGGGTTAGGGCTGCATGCATGCCTAGATGTGGAATAGGGTGTTGATGTGCTCTCTCACATCGCGGTAATCGGCCTCAGTGATTTCTTCATAGGTCTCATCCGGAACTTGGGCAATGTGCTTGCGCAGATTTCTTGGAAGAGCCACTGTGTTCCTGGTGCCAGTCAGGCTAACTTGTCCATTCCACTGTGCTGTGAGGGGTGGGGGGACCATTGCTGCACACAGGCAAACTGCATATGGGCCAGGGCAGAATCCACATTGCATTAGAAGACCCTCCCTTCCTTCCCAGTCACCCTCAGCAGCGAGATATCTTCCAGGATGAATGCCTGTGGAAAATGTGGGGACAGTGTTTAGAATAGGGGCCTCCTGCTGCTGTTGGCTCTCCCCACGGCACAGAAACCCAGAGGACAGTACAGCTGTGAAACAATCAGTCATGCTTGACCCTGTGCTTACTCACCATTTTGGGGCTCCTGTGGGTTATGTGCGCTGGCTTTGGGACTGGCAAATTATGCTATTGTGTAGACTGTGCTTGACCTTAAGTATGGGGGAATCATTGCTCTGCCTGGTGTAAACAATGCTGCGTCTGTTAAGTGTTGCATTTTTGCCTTTACAGATGCAACCTTGAGATGTCAGTTGTCTGTGTTGTCACTGGCCAAAAGACTGCAAAGAATCAGAAAGAGGCGACGTAGAAGCAAGGAAGACATGTTGCATGAAGTAATGCAGCATTCAACTAATGAAAATAAAAAAGTGCAGGAGCGGTGGAAGAGTGAAAGGAGGATCCGCCAGCAGAATGAGGAGCGCTGGCACAAAAGCGCGGTGCTCCAGCAGCAAAGCACGGATCGGCTGATAAGCATAATGAAGAGCCAAGCGGACTTGATCCAGGCACTTGTAGCTATGCAGGTAGAACACTACTGTGCCCGACCCCCCCCCCCCCCCGCAGCCCTTGTCCCAAAACTCTTTCTCTTGTGCCCCCATGTCACCTCCAACCCACTTTCCCCAACATCCGGGTTCCTTCTGCCACAAGCTGCCTCCAACATCTGTTGCTTCACCACCCAGTCCTGAAAACTACTAACCTTACCCTCTGCCCTCAACCCCCATCACCATGCAGTATAGCCATCCTGAAGTGCAGCACTCATTGCACAGCACTCCAGACAGGAAGGCTGAGTATGATAACAGGACATATGCAAATCTGTGAATGTACCATTCCCCACCCCACCCCCTTGCCCTTTCTGTTTCCTAAGCTGTTGTGTTTCTTTTCAATAAATTAATTTTCTTTTCAATAAATGGATTTTTTGGCTTTGAAAACATTCTTTATTATTGATTAAAGTACAAGATACCTTAGCCCAGGAAAGAAACAGGCACTGCAAGTCAGTGTAGCAAACATAGATTCCTACTAACATTGGAATCACTGCAATTCAATCCTGTGTAGGGCACCAGACATTACTGGTGGCTTTCAGCCTCAAGTTGCTCCCTCAAGGCATCCCTAATCCTTGCAGCCCCGCGCTGGGCCCCTCTAATAGCCCTGCTCTCTTGCTGTTCAAATTCAGCCTCCAGGTGTTGAACCTCTGAGTTCCATGCCTAAATGAATCTTTCACCCTTCCCTTCACAAATGTTATGCAGGATACAGCATGCGGATATAACTGAAGGGATGCTGTCATTGGCCAGGTCCAGCTTCCCATACAGAGAGCACCAGCGGCCCTTTAAATGGCCAAAAGCACACTCCACAGTCATTCTGCACTGGCTCAGTCTGTTGTTGAACAGCTCCTTGCTGCTGTCAAGGCTCCCTGTGTAGGGTTTCATGAGTCACGGCATTAAAAAGTAAGAGGAGTCTCCAAGGATCACAATGGGCTTTTGACTTCCCCTACAGTGATCTTCTGGTCTGGGAGAAAAGTCCCGGCTTGCAGCTTCCTGAACAGGCCAGTGTTCCGAAAGATGCGTGCAGCATGTACCTTTCCAGGCCAGCCTGCGTTAATGTCAATGAAACACCCACAGTGATCCACAAGCGCCTGAAGAACC
The DNA here is from genome assembly GCF_009764565.3 of Dermochelys coriacea. Classification (NCBI taxonomy): domain Eukaryota; kingdom Metazoa; phylum Chordata; order Testudines; family Dermochelyidae; genus Dermochelys; species Dermochelys coriacea. The sequence continues at coordinate 13,107,106 of NC_050079.1, read as the reverse complement.
ATCAAGAAATACTCCTTCTAATTAACATACCCAGAGGCTAGGTGGGCTGGTGCCAGAATTGCAATATGTGTGTCATCTATCACCCCTTCACAGTTAGGGAAACCCATTTGTGCAAAGCCAGCCACAGTGTCATGCACGTTACTCAGAGTCCTGGTTCTTCTGAGCAGGATGCGATTAATGGCCCTGCAAACTTGCATCAACACGATTCCAATGGTAGACTTCCCCACTCCAAACTGGTTAGCGACTGGACTTGCCAGCTTCCAGATTGCAATAGCCACCCACTTCTCCACCATCAGGACATCTCTCAATCTTGTGTCCTTGTGCCGCAGGGTGGGGTCGAGCTCTTCACACAGTCCCATGAAAGTAGCTTTTCTCATCTGAAAGTTCCGCAGCCATTGCTCGTCATCCCAGACATGCATGACAATATGATTCCCACCACTCAGTGCTTGTTTCCCAAGCTAAAAAGCGGTGTTCCACGGTGGTGAGCATGTCCGTGAATGCCACAAGCAAACTTGTGTCTTATGCATTACTCGAGTTGATATCATCATCAGAGCCCTCACTGTCACTTTGGATCATAAGAAATAACTCGACTGCCAAACGTGACGTGCTGGCGAGACTTGTCAGCATACTCCTCAGCAGTTTGGGCTCCATTCCCGCAGACTGAAAGGGAAAACAGAGTGCGGAGTAAAAAAATGTTGAAAGATGGCACCAAATATGGACGGAAGCGAAAGGAATGCTGGGAAGCAAACTGATGCATCACAGGGTTTTGGGACAGGACCCAGAATGCTCCGCACCCCCGGCCTCCCCACAAGCCACAGCGCCAGAATGGGAAGCGGTGCTCTGTGGGATAGCTGCGCATAATGCACCGCTCTCAATGCCGCTGCAAGTGCCACAAATGTGACCACGTCAGTGCGCTTGCAGCTGTCAGTGTGGACAGACTGCAGCGCTTTCCCTACTGCACTCTATGAAGGCGGGTTTAACTCACAGAACTCTACATCTGCAAACATAGCCATGCCCTAAGAACCACCATGCCAAGCCAGCTCTCTAAAGCTATACTCAATATTATTTGAGGCTTCCTTAGCTTTTTGTCCTGTATTATTTTTCATTTTAATTACCTCTGTACACCTTTGTTCTGGTTAAGGGCAGAAGCAGAAGCCTGAGACACCATATGAAAGGTTGGCCAGAAGCAGGAAGTAATGGGAATCTCATGGGAAGACCTGCTCTCCTGAGAGTCACAGACCAATTTGGCAGATCAGCGAGGTACAGATAAGTATCTGCATCTTTAAGTGTTTGTCCAAACCTCTGAACCTTTTGAAGTTCGCCCAACTTTGGCAATGATCCACCACTTCCATGGGAAGATATATATGTATTCTTTTCACAGTACTAATAGGGATCAGCAGTGCTGATCTTGCTTCCCAAATAGGCATGGGCTCAAATCAACTGGAGGGGAAGGTTTGAAATCTGGATCTGAATTTTTTTACTCTTATCTTTACAATTGATTGAACCAAACCATAACACTAAAAGTGGAGGCTTTTAAGGGAATTCAAGATAGAAGCACTTCCGATGGTTACAGCCCAGCCCAAAATGATTTGAGTCTCTGAGTAACTTGAGAGACCCTCCCTCCTCATGCAGTACAGCTGCTGTGTGGTGAACAGCAGGGTACTTCAACACCAAAGAGAGGGTGTTGTCAGCAGGGCATTTTCACATGGGCCCCTCCATTATGGTAAACCTACCCTTCCCCCCCGTTGGTCCACCTGATCCTAAATTTGTTAAACTTATTGGATGGACACTACTGTTAACGGATATATATATTTTTTAATTATTTAAATAAATAACCCGATCTGAATGTTGGGGTTTTTGAAATCCAGATGTGAATTAGGCCTCTTGGTGCTCTATTCTCCTACAGTGTAAACACAGCAGTGATATTATTTCTCCTCTTGTCTTTCTAAGAGTCAATCCAGCTCTGCATCGCAGCTCTCCTCATGATCAAGAGTATTTAATTGCTCATGTTTCTCATTCTCCCCCATCATAGGAGACCGCTTCTGGTAAACCAGGTTTGGTGACTTTCCTGTTAAAAACAAAACAAAACAAAGCAAAGCAAAATCCTCCCTCACTTTCTCCCAGATCTATTTAATTATAATCTAGTTCCAAATTATTTTTCTGACTATATTATGGATGGAAAATCTGGTGTTACTTTCAACAGCATTTCAGTGCCAAACTAATAGAAGAAGAGAATTGGTAAATATCTTTTAGGTTGTTGAACAAGTACCTTGCCATGTCTGTTACTACTTAGAACTACTTAAATACTACTTTCTATATTTAATAAAATCACTTTTTACTTATTAATTAACCCAGAATATGTATTAATACCTGGGGGGGGGCAAACAGCTGTGCATATCTCTCTATCAGTGTTATAGTGGGCGAACAATTTATGAGTTTATCCGGCATAAGCTTTATACAGAGTAAAATGGATTTATTTAGGGTTTGGATCCAATTGGGAGTTGGGCATCTGAGTGTTAAAGACAGGAACACTTCTTTAAGCTGCTTTCAGTTAAATCTACAGCTGTTAGGGAACGTGGTTCAGACCTGGGTCTGGGTTTGCAACAGGCTAGTGGGTCTGGCTCAAACCAGGCAGGACACTGAAGTCCTAAGCTGCCAGGGCAGGAAAGCAGGGGCAGAAGTAGTCTTGGCACATCAGGTGGGTTTCTGTGATCCAACCCATCACACCCACCAGTTAAAAAGAGTATAACTAAGAGAAACAAGGAGCTCGATAACATTAGAAAGAACGGTACAAACTATATTTACCACTGTTGGTTAAAATTCTCTGTTTCTGTTGAAAATTCATTAACTATTAAACTCCTGTGTTCAAAGTCTGATCTCAGCTACGCTGGTTTAAATCCAGAGCCACTCCAATGAATCTAGTGGGGTTATTCTGCATTTAAAGAATGTAATTTAGATCATCAACTAGACAAGTACCCCAACTGATCAACTCATTAAAATATGAATTAGAAATTAAATAATGAGAAACCCACATTACTTCTACTTGTTTCAAAAATCTATTTGTTACATTATACTTTTTACATTGGTAATTCTCTCGCTTTATCATTTGTTCTTTAAAAAAATGATTTATTTTTATAGCACGGATTGCAGTCCTCAAAGCAGCATACTAAATTCCAGACTTGTAGTCATTTTAAGATCATTCCACATGCCACTGAAATGCAACCTTTTCTGGGTGTCAGATTGACTCCACACAACACAGAAAGTGAAGAAATATATTTGATCGAATTAAAGCAAGAGAATTTAGGTATGCGGAATGCAATGCCCATTTTGGAAATTACTAGTGCACTGAGACAGATGCCTTAATTCTTGCTAAAAGTGCCATGGGATCTTTAGAGACCAGTGGTTAGCCGATGAGATGGGAAGAGGGTGGAAATGAAGCCCACAGAGGAAATAGGGCAGAAAGTGCAGCCAGGAGAAGAGAGAAGAAATACAAAGGTTGAGAATAGGGAGAGAAAGCAAGAGATGAGGATTGGAACAAAGAGCAACACAAGGCAGAAGAACCATGGTTCTACTGTGGAGGATATTTTCCCACTGACTGATGCTGAATACAATAAGGTACTGAATCAATAACAACTTAAACTTCCGTTATTATACAAGGGCCACATGCTACCTTTGATTTTTTGGAAACTTCCCACTGACATCAGTGATAGAGTCACTGTGAATTGAGGGTCCTAAATTTATACCCTGGCCCATGGACCATAACTTAGGCCCACTCCATGGTACAGAGGTACTTTCTGTATCTAAGGGATACTGCTAGGATACGCTCTTTGTCTTCCAAAGTAGATCTGGTGATTGTGATCTACGTATTTGTCATCTCTAGATTAGATTAGTATAATTCACTTTACTCTGTAAAACTTTCCTATCAAATGGCATTCACAGACTTCAGATTACATGCTACAAGATTCTACAGTCAAGCTAAACCTGGCCAGCATTTTACACAGGCTAATGTAGCTTACTCTGTAGATTTAAAAAATAAGACAAAGAGCATTTGTATAAGACAAAGAGCATTAATGGCTGAAGCTTTTCTTGTAGTGCCAATTTCCTGATTCATACATAAAGATTGTCAGACCTAGGATTACTAATTGCTCCTCAAGAAGTTTAAAATCCCGTGGATCTAGACCACTGCCTCTTTTGCACCCCATCTATGTTTCATTTTCAGGCATTATCAGAAATGGGGACTCAGAGACTTCATTCAAAACTAAATTAAAATCCCATTTTTTTGGTTTGGCTTTCGCATTCAGAATACAAGCCGCTTTAAAGGTGGGTTTTTTTTTGATTCCCTGACGTGTTTCTTTGTAAGGCACCTTGAGGGATTGTACATGAGAAGCACTGTAACAAAATACCATATATGTAGGATGGTGTATGCTGTATCATATACCGAAATTAGTACTCTGGGCTTCTTTTAATGTTTTTGTACAAGGAATTTAAATAGTACGAAAAGCCAGGTTCAGGTGTGGCAATTTCAGTTTGCTTGAATTGGTGCCTGAGCACATAGCAAAGAGCACAATATGGGTTATGTCTGCTTGTTTTTCAGGAAGGGAGCAATATATTTACATAGGTGAAAAAGGGACATTTTCCTCATCCTCATATACAAATTGGATTAAAGATGTGGGCTGACACTGAACTTTTTCAATTCTACTCAGTTACTCTGAACTGGTCTTAAAATGCTCTGTTCCTCTAAACTGTGAAACATTCCTAAGATGTGACAGTGTTAGTGAACCCAACTTGGATGTTGGCATGATGTGGATTGATGTTGCTATATTTATATTGAAAGTTAAGTGGGCATGGATCTGTCTTTTCAGCATGTTAAAAACAACACCTCATTCCACATTCTCATTCAGAGGAGAGAATCAGGGTTAACCTGGCAGTGGACTCTAGTATTTTGGCTGACAAAGTTTAGTGTAAATAAATGCAGGTCTGTGAATTATCTGGCATGAAGATCGGTTAGGGGTGCTGGCTTCCCATAGCTTTAATCTAGTTGGCCTAAATGATTTATAAACTGGCAACATGATAAATGTTGTTTTAAGTGTATAAATCACATTGAAGAGGTGTAACTTTCTGTCAGGGCGTAACATGACCACTCCTCTTAAGGGAAGAACAACAATCACAAAGAGCAGTAAGTGTAACAAGATCACAAGTAGGCATATTCCCTCTCTCAATCATAAATCGTTAGAAGAGCACTCCTTTTTTCTTGCCTCTTTATGTGTCCTTCTTCGTCCTTTCTTCACTTTTTTTTTTGGTGCTATTTTCTAGCACTTCCCCATCGCTCTGGAAAGCTAAACCCTCCAGTTGATTTGTGCTGCAGTTTCTTCATAAATCTATGAAGCTTGTCTCCATCAAGCTGTATTTTCCATTAAAATATGGTTCCCAGGTGATTTCCCATACTATGAAAAACATGTAGCCATAAGTCTTTCACTGATTGTTTATTATCTATTTAGGTGCTCCTGAGAATTTTGACAGCTAGGACTTGTATCAGATGTAATGTAATAAAAGTGGATGTCTTCAGTATAACTGGAATAGCTGGCCCTGCTCATTTCTGGATGCCAGGGCTGTATTTGTTTTCTGTGTTGGTGTTTTTTATGACTTTGGGTCCACTCCAAATCTTGTATATTTTGACTTTGTATTTTACTTTTCTCAATAGACAAGCATCAAATGATGCAGTTTGAGGTTATAAGATGTACAAGAAACATTGACCACAAAGCTACTGTTTTAATGTAGTGAAGGAACAAATATACTTCAAATTGTTTTCAACATGGTCGTTCTGGTTGACACCGTGGTGTCAAAAAGCCAAATGAAACATCATGTGTACACCCTCATCTGTTTGCTTGTTCACAATCAAGAACATATTAAGCAACATAAAAAGCCAAAAATCAAATGTATGGAGGGCTAATTGTTTATTAAAGTGTTTTCTGCTGAACTGATAGAAATTGGTCAATAGCGACCGATAGATTGCATCCCATAGTCCTCTCCCTGGTAAAGTTCTCATTGGCTTTAATAGGAGCTTTGCCTGCACTAGGATTACAGGATCAGGCCATGTGAAAACTTTGATTGCTATCTGGTAGTATAACATAGGGTTGGGAGAATAATTGGAAAAAAAAATTAGTCCCTACCTGAACTTGCCTTGTTTGAAGCTGTCCAACTCAACCGTCAGGCACAGGGATGCCACCTGTCATGCCATGGTGTTGTTGCATTGTCTCAGCACAAACACTGACATACCACTGTGTGTTGCAAGAAGAGGATGATCCATTTTCCCAGAATCAACCCAGAAGAGGGCTCTGGAGGTCAGATAGGCCAGTCATACGGGAAAGTGGCTAGACATGAAGAGGAGAGCATCCAGACAAAAGGGATAGGAAGAGGGAGTGTGGGTTTGTGCCGAGTTGCCAAATTCTGTAGTCAGCAGGAAAAATGAGACTCAGGCTTGTCTTCAACATGTCCCACTCAGCCCAGGCAAGGAAACATTGATTACAGTGATGTAAACTGGTGACTGACTCAACAGGCACAAAAAAAAAATTAATTACAAGAACAGGTCTGTTCTTCGAAGGCTAGTGCTCATAACAAGAAAGTAAAGTGCTTTAAAATGATCAGGAAATCTCTTCCCCTGCTTGGATTTCAGTCCAATCCTATTACTTCTGCATGTGAAGCCTGACCTTCTCAAAGCCACACTGCTCTTCCTCCCTCCAAGGAACCTCTCTTAGTGCCCTTCTCATCAGCAGCTGTGGAAGGGGAGAAGAAGTTGAGCTGGATTTTGTCCCTTGTACCCTGGCATCAGGCATTGCCTCTGCACCCAGCCACAGATGTCTTGTACAGGAATAAGCAGGTTCTTAAACAAAAAAAAAAAGGTTTGTTTTATTTTTTTAAGACTCAAATGAAAGTTATGCGGTACATCCCTCCTTCCCCCCAGGATAGAACTACTGATCTCATCTGCACCTAAAACCTTGGCTTCATTCACTGACAGGTGTGTCTGATCTCAAGCTGAAAATGAAATTTGGCCTCCCTTGTAAACACCCTCTCATGCCCACCTTGGGGAGAATACATACATAATTGAACAGTTGTGGCCTGCACTGTACATGGATATGTAGTGCTGGCAAGGAGAAATATAGCCACGTAGCAGGTCGGACAAGAAAACAATCAATTTTTTTCCCTTGTGGTGGTATTTCTGTGGGGAAACAACTGTGAAGCCGGACACCATTTCATATAGTTGTGAGAACTGAAAATGGTTTGAGTTTTAGTTTTCTCTTGCTGCCTGTTTAAAAACTTTTATTAATAAACATTACAGAGCCAGAGAGCATGTTCCATGCAGTTGGAAGGTGAAAGAAACACTGTGAAATGAGCAGAGGACTTAAAAGAGAGTTGTTAAGAAGCCAGTCTTCTGAGTATCCTTTTGTTTACATACAAAGCATTCAGGGTTTGATGTGGAGTTGGTTATTTTCAGGCTTGAGTTTCACTCTGTACTAATGAACTCCAGAATGGTCCTCTTTCTATTTTACAAGGCTTTTTACTTTACTCCTCCCCACCATACACAATCATAGAATATCAGGGTTGGAAGGGACCTCAGGAGGTCATCTAGTTCAACCCCCTGTTCAAAACAGGGCCCATCCCCAATTTTTGCCCCAGATCCCTAAATGGCCCGATCAAGGATTGAACTCACAACCCTGGGTTTAACAGGCCAATGCTCAAACCACTGAGCTATCCCTCCAAGTGCATTGGATGATTCAGGGCATTGGTTATATTTAGGTTGTTGGCAAATGGTGTAGTTGTAATAGTGCAAACTCCAAGTGTAAATATGGAAAGACAATTCGTACCACTTGAGATTATACTTGCTTGAAACTTGGGTAACTTCAATTGGTGCAAACCAGGGCTTCCCACGTCTGTACTTTTATTTTTACCAGATTAGTGAGGCTAATCCCAAATACAGACCCTCCATTTTCATCAATTCTGACCCTCTTTTCTACTCATGAGCAGACTTCACCTCTGTGTTTTCTTCTTCCATATCGATCCTCCCGAGTCTCTATCATCCACCTAGAAGGAGGTATTCCTGTCCACTGAAGTATGCCATTAAGAAAATTTCCTGGGGCACTTGTGAAAGTGAACTACTTATCCTGGAGCAGCTGTGCCACCGAAAATTTCAAAGATCTCTGTGAAAAGCAGACAAAGCCCTTTGGAAAACGCTTTGCTCCATGAACAAATTTTATTCTCCTGATATTTGATTGGCTTCCAAGTTTACTCCCAACATGGTTCTTCATCCCTAGTTGATAATTTTAGGACTGACTCACCTCTTGAAAAGAAGGCTCTTAAAGAGCAAAGACTGATGCACATAAAACTTGAGGGGTTATGATCCATTCATCTGCAGCCAAATGGCCCCTCATTAACATCATTTGCTTTGTGACCAATTTCCAGGTATTTCCTTATTAATCAGAAAGTCATTTTTGCCCAGTGTTGTAAACTAGCATAATTGTGTTTCACCATCTTCTGCACCATGGCAGCTGAAGAAGAAAATTGGGAACGTAAGGTTCATTTACTGGCCATTTCAACATTTGAGAACTTTTTAGAAAATGAATGTAATTATGCTAATATTTATCTTTCCTCCATAGGAACATTATAGTTGGAGAGTGCTAAAACTGTAACAAAGACTCTCAAGAAGGATTTGTGCCACAGCTCTTACAAGAAGCATAGGGGAGCTTCTGTGATGCTGGCTTTGGGAGCATAGCTCAGAACTTATAGCCCTGGAAGAGGGAGGGAAGAAGGGAGCTTTAAGTCTGCACCTTTCGGATCCCTTTGCCTATCCCCAGGCTGCCCCTATGAAGCGCCAGTACCTTTTCATAGGCCTTGCACAAGGTCTTCAGCCTTGTGAGAGTTGGCAATACTGGGATCAATACTGTACAACAAGAGAGAGAGAGAGAAAGAAAGACCCATGATCTAGTAGCCATTTACTTCACAACAATTTTTAAAGAAGGTGGTACCTGAACCAGTAAAGTTGGCAGTCTCTGATGTAGGGCCTGAGCACAGGATCTCCTGTGCTCTAATCCTGACTCAACTCCCCCTGTGGCTTTGGGTAAATCATTTAACTGCTTTATGCCACAGCTTTCTCACAATGGGACTAATGATATCCACTTACCTACTGTACCTCACAGGGCTACAGGATTAGTCAGTCAATGTTTGTAAAGTTCTTTGGAGAAGCAAAGCAATATAAACATGGTATTTAAAAATACTTATTTCTAAAGTACAGAATTTCAAATTTCTTTCAGAATAAATGCAATTTATCCAAAACTTGTGACATTGTACATTTCTTTGGTTTTCAGTGTAAAAATAGCCATTTAATGAAAAACAACATTTTCGTGTTGTTTCCATGTGTGAATACTTGGAAAATTCAAAATTTGCTATGACTCCTACCATATTCAATTAAAATTCAACATGTGGGTGAACATTCCTGACTTGCTCAATGAATATTCAGGAAAAGCAAACACAAAAGGGATGAGAAAGTGAATTGGTTTAAAAATTTGAATGAATGTCAAATAATTTTCCCAGTATTTGTCTAGCTCTGGCTACAGCACTAGCTCGGGCTTTGCTTGAACAATTGATCTTACTTTAAACATTTGCTCTTGAGCAGCTGGATTCATTACTGAACCAACCACCAAGAACAATGAAATATAGCCTTTTCAAATTTAATAAACCTTTGAGGACTGTAGAAAAAAATGCACTTATCTTTAAAATCAGATTGTTAAAATAAAAACAAAACAAACTCAAATAAAACTCTTGCTTGTAGATGCATTGAGAAAACTAGCTGTTTACTATAAAAATTAGTTGTTTGAATAAAGCATTCTAATTCTTTTGAAAGTCTAGAGCCCAATTCTATTTTGACCTTCACCCGTTTTACATTGGTGTAACTGAGATCAGAATCTGGCCCATACTTTATAATGTGGTAGGAGAAATTTACAAATACAAGCAAGTCTAAATATGCAAAAACAAGTTATACTATTAACCAGGGAGATTTGCCACCTTTATTAATGTTCTGTGTTATGAAATCAAGCGATAACAGAGTTATGTGAACTATAAACAACTCTTTTGCAGTCATATTAACTACAGTAATTTTTAAAGGGTGGAATGTAATTTATCAAATGTTATAAAAATAAAACAAAACATACGAGCTGGCTTTGGGGTGGAGTGGTAATAAGCTGCTTCTGGAGAGCCCTGCTCCCTGACGTGACAGAGGTTAAATGCATTACAGAGCTTAAAGGCTGGGTCCCTGGAGGAGAAGGGGACCAGACTTTCCTGGCTGACCTGTCAAGGACACCAGACATTTCCACACCACCCCCCTTCCTGACTAATGGTAAGCTACTGAGTTGATGGCAAGGTTGCGATGACAATTTTTGGATGGGAAAATGGGACTCAGTAGTAGGCTACAACCTACAGGGGAGGCTACAATTGAACCATGACCTTGGGATTTCAGCGGTTCCCTGTAGGAGGACAAAATGAGTTGGAGACCCTCGATAAAAAGCCTAAACATGCAAAATACATGAAAAAACAGATCTAGCTGAACATTGCACAAACTAGCACATACGCTATCCATCCACAAAAAAGCCCTGAGAGTCAAACACTCATCTGATTCTACACCATTGAAATCAATGGGCTCTTGGCTATTTACGTTGGTAGATTTTCCTTTGCTTTGTCTCCACCATAAAGCAGTAACAGACAAACAGGAGGGACATATGTGTGAAATAGGTGAGGGAAAGACTACTGGCAGGGTGGAAGAAAGTAGCAGTGAATGGGTGGGAACTGGAAGAAAGTTACTGCGGGGAGGGTGGCACCAATTGGTTTGGGTTGCCAGTTTTGGTTGGACATATTCCTGGAGGTTTCATCACATGACATCTTTTATTAAAGATGAATCTTTAATTCCTGGAGACTCCAGGACAATTCTGGAGGGTTGGCAACCATACAACTGGTGAGGAATGAGCGATGCAAAGGGAACAGGAGAGCAGCAAGGGTCGGGGGGGGGGGAACAGAAGGGTAAAAGAATGAGTGGATGGAAGAATGAAGAGGTTACTAGTGGGGACAAGGAGGCAGCAATAGTGAATAGGGGACGAAGTTGAAGGAAGGAAGGAAGGAAAGATGCCAGGGTTTTCCAGAGAGACTGGGATTCGGGAAGGAGTGGACGCAGTGGATGTCAGTACAATGAATCTCCATGAATATAATTTTATATTACGTTGGGACATTCCTTCTTTAAACAGACACTCCCCTCTGGAGAGGTGGATTTTGTAAAGGGAAACAAAAATAAGTCCATTCACAGGACTGCAGGCTGGGAACGTGCTGCTTTATTTAACTGCATCACATCAGTGTGGGGCAAAAACTCCCACTGACAAAGATAGGATACAAGGGGGAGGGCGTGAGCATGACTCCATCCCATAATACTCTTGGCAACTCAGTTAACCCGCCATGACCACTTCAAGTTGCCTTGTAACACTGCTTCAATACTACAGCAATAGTCCAGATGCAGAGTTAGCTGAAGAGATACTTTTAGGTGGGTATTTTTGCTTCCTCCTTTATGTAAAGTCTCTGGACAAATCCCAGACAGACAATGCCCAGAGGTGCATGATGGGAGAGAGGGGACACAGGACTTACCAAGAAACATGAGAGATGGGAGACATGCTAGGGAGATAACTGATGTGAGGAGTAGCGTGAAGAGTAGCATTGGTTGCAGGGTGAAAGCTGAGGGAGCAGCATTTCCTGCTGCACCGAGGAGGACAAACCATTGCAGTACCAATGTCTCAGCCTGTGGCGGAGGATGAGACCCACTGAAGCTACAAGTTTTGTGGCATAGGTCAGGTCATCCTTGAGCACCTCTTTGGGCGCCTAGCAGCAGTGCTTGCCCAAAGCATTTACATTGACACCACTGGAAGTTAGCTGGAGTTAAATGTTCCACAGACACGCGTGTCCACACAATTACAAGATTCCTGTATCTGCCTCACCAATGCGAGCATCCCTTCTTGCTGGCTACTCCTCTCATCCAACAAGCCTCAGGAACACACAGACCTCTTACCTCTCTCCAGGGATCTCTGCAGCTTGTTGGAGACAGGGACCTTTAGAAGAGGGGAATTTTCTGCTTGGAGAATAGAAGTTAATGAACTCCAGCCTCCAAGTGGAACCTGCTCGGGTTGATTCACTGCAGACCCCTGGGAACAAAACTGCAGGCTTCAATTTGTGAACCCCATTGCCTAGCAAAACCTGCAGGATGCATACTGCTCTCTACCTGGCACTTCTTTCCATGTCAAAACAAGGCATCATGTGCTCAATTTCAACATGCTTATGGTTTTGTTCTAACTGCCAAGAAAAACTAGTTGTGTTATTATGAAACGAATGAGAAACATTTGATCATACAAATTATCCATTTTAAGAGTTTACTAATTAAATGTCAGCATGCAGCTTTGGAGTCTAAGAAAGTTCTTGAGGAAAGCCCTGCTCTGACATGAAGCTATAATGCTCTGCTTCTTCTCTCCAAAAAACATTTGTTTGAAACAACCTGCATAATAAAATAACTCTCGCTATAACATGCACAATCCTTGGCCTTCAAAGACAGCCTCGCACTGTCGGGGCGTGTTGTGTTAATTTGTTCAGCCAATTTAGGGTGTGTGGCATTAATTTGTTTAGTCAATTTGTTTAGACTCCAAAGGATGATAAGAACCCCATTGCAAAGCACGTGCATAATGCCTATGTCAGCTACCAGCCACAGAAAGCAGATCTGAAGAGCAATAAACTATCATATCCGACTATGCCGTGGGCCCAAGCTTAGGAGAAACCAAGCGGCAAGCTCACATTTTACTGTGAATAATAGAATGCGCTTTATACGTTGACTGTGATCAGCAGAATGCAATAGGCAATTACAGTGTCAGAAGGGGTCCTGCATTCTCCTAATGGAAAAGCCATATAGAATTCAATACAGAATGATAGTGTATTTGTAGGATATTTAAACCAACCTATAGAATTTCAGCATACACCTAACTCTTGATTATTAATGTAATGCATATAGGGTCTTAATTTCTGTAGAACCATATTGATTTCAGTCCTATTACATTCTCTCAGATAGTTCCATTTTATAACTTATGTGCATTGTGGTAGCACTCAAAATGGCTTAGTTGCTTTCCAGATATATAGAGAGACATTTCCCCTGTCCCAAAGAGTTTACTGTTTAAGTTCCCAGACATGAAATTAGATTCAAGCAGGAGGACCATGCATCTGAACAGAGCTGAAGTTTTTACGTGAGATTTACAGCTAACCAAGATGTTATCTGTTTAGGTCAAGATTTTTTTTTTTTTTAAAAAGTTCCTAAATAAGTGGCCTGATGTTGAATGCTGAGTTGTTGTAAAGGAGCAGACTCATCCTTGCAGCGCCTCCTGCTGGTTGTTGGGAATTAGCTCTTTTCCAGCCTGGAGTGCCCTCTGCAGGCCAGTGATCCACACAGCTTTGGCCCCCATGTCCCTCACAGACCCCAGTGCCCCTTTCTCTGGGGTTCTGCCCCCAGGCAGTACCCCCACACTCTGCCTCTGGGTCTGGGTCTCTCCTTCCTGGGGAACCCCTAACCCACTATCCCCACCTTGCCTCAGTCTGGGCTACTGCCAGTCATCGCCAAGCCGCCGCTCCCTGGGGCAGACTGCAGTGTAAAGGCCACACATCATAGGCAAGGGGGTTCGGATCTGCTGCCTTCCTCTGCCTCCCAGTACCTCGGACAAGGCCCTACAGCCTGGGGATGTGCCAGCCTGGAGTGCCCCCGCTCAGCCTGCTCCTTCCCCAGCAGAGCACCACCCTCAGTACCCTGTCAGTCAGGCCCTGCTCTCTCCCAGCCTGGAGAGAGACTCCTGGGGCCTCTGGCTCACAGCCTTTTTATACAGGCCAGCAGGAGCCTGATTGGGGTGTGGCCCAGCTGTGGCTGCTTCCCCAATCAGCCATCCCCAGCCACGGCCCTCTGCAGGGCTGCTTTTAACCCCTTTTATTTTAGGAGCAGGGTAGCCACCCCGCTACAGTGACCATTGACTTCATTTGGAATCATTGGGTACTCAGCAGTTTTGGTCAGCTGGCCATTTATTTAGGACCCTAATTTTTGAACACATGAGCCTGACTTTAGGGTCCTATTGTTGAAAATCTGGCCTTATTTTTTTCTCCTGGACACATGATTAGACCCAGGTCTAGAGGCGGTTGGAAAGTGGAAAATAAATTCACAACATTTCCTTTGCATTCTTTATTGAAATTTAATTTGTGTAGAAATTTTCTTACCAGTTTTCCCCAGAACATAGTCTAAGTGCAGTAAGTTTCTCTCTAGCATTCCATACCAGGAGCACATCTATGCTTAGCAAAAGAGAGGCAAAACTCCCATTGACTTCAAAGAGGTTGGGATTTCACACAAGGTATCTTCTCAGCTGAATATTGGTAGAATAAGATAAAAGGCAAGAAAGCAGCCAGTCCCAGAACTACATACCCTGAGCTGCTGTCAAGCCAATGAAATGCAGTTGGCATGATTGAGGGGTGGGGATTTTGTGGAGTTTGTTTGTTTAGAGACACTTGGCAGAGTGCTTTAGCAAAATGTGTACTGGTATCCCGCTGTAAGACACTGGAATTCTGCAGCATGTGTGAAACCCTGGAAAAACAGTCATGCAGACATGCCCAAGTTTCCCAGAAGAAAACTGCACATTGCAGAGCATGTTAAAGACACTAACAGATGACCTACAGCAAGCTACACACGGTGCAATGTAAAGCCAAGAGCTTTATGTCAGGTGCAGAGGTCCTGAATGGTAATACACTTTTCAAAGAGCCTCAGAGTAATTAGCCTTTCTCTCCAAGTTGACATACTTACACTCTAATACCAGGAATAAGGAAAAGGACTGAGGCTACTAACCTCAAATCCAGAGCAGCTTAGGCACTTTCACCTCACTATTTTGTTATGACAGCTCTCTTTTTGACAGTTAGTGGTGTTTTGAATAGAGCTGCTTTCCCTTTGTCGGCTTTGCTACTTTTCCAGTAATAAGGGAGGACTTTGAGATTATGCAGCAAGGTGCTAATTGACATTAACACGTGAAACAGGAAATGCTGACACAATTTAAAATTAACTCCATGTCAATATAGCGCTGACCTGTGTTAAACTTGTGATTTGTCAAACCATCTGGAATTAAATTTTAATTCAGAAACGGCATAATGCTAGGAGCAAAGTCGGTCTTGAGAAGACTTAGATTTAATAGCTTGTGAAATAAAGTAGAGCTCACCTGATGAAAAATTATTTTCCCATTTTAGTTTACATTTTAGCAAAAAGGGAATGAATGTTGGACAGCAAAGATAAATATGCATAGCTCAGGCTAAGAGAACTGAAAGTGATAAAGTTTTTGTCAGTCATCTTGGGCTGAGTGAAATGATCCTACTTCACTTATTGGTTTCCTTTAATGTCCTTTTAGCCAATGATAACAATTCCTGGACATGGGTTTTTTTTAGAAGGTAGGAATGTAGAATAGGAAATGGACCAAACCAGCCTACTCTGGAAACTTGCCCATACTGGTAACCAGTAGCTATCAGATAAAAAAAAATCAGAGAGGGAAAAGACCTATAGTAGCAGATCAGACAGTCCTTCCCATTGCAAGTGGAGACTTTAGTCCCCATAGAGAGGGATTTTAATGTGATATGTGGGTACTATTGTGTCACTACATCATCTGTCCACCATAAAGGATACACAAATAATTTAAAAATTAAATTACAAGGCATACATTTTCTCTGCATCAGCCATTTCTGAGTACACCATTACGGTCAGTGGGCGGCTTAAACATTCTACCTTTTCAATCTATTGGCAGCTCCATCAATGTGCCAGTGCCAGTGTTTGGACACTGTATGGGGATTCTAGAGAAGAATGAAGCCTCTTCAGAGGGACAATCAATTCTCTGTCCTGCTGTTCGGTTTAGCCACCAGTTTCTGTCCACCTCTGAATGGGCTGCTGTGTTTTCTCCCACTCTGGTGCTTTGGGGAAGTGTCTTGCCATGCTACTTCCTGACGTGTTTCAGATCAAATGTTTGTATCCAGCCAATTTTTGCTTAAAGACTATGGACCAGTCTGCTTGTCTGCTGCTCTAGTAGCACAAAGAGGATTTACATCCCTGGGTGTAGATGAATCCTTGCACCAGCCCCTCCTGTGTTTTAGGGCACTTGAGTGGTGCCCTGCTGTGTGAGGGACAGGTCTGGACTAGCATGGGGTGCTCTGGCAGTCCTGACCAGTGGAATGGCCTCACAGATATTATCTAGCAGTGCAAGCTAAATAAAGCCTGATGTCCCTGAGGAACTTGCACTGGGCCTGATCTGAACTCCCCCCTGACCCCACCAACCCACACAATTTTAGCATTGAGTAGATGGGGCAGACAAGTGGAGTCCCACACCACCTATGTCCAATTCAACAGGTGTGGGAGTGCTGTCATGGAGGACCTGGATAGGTAGGTGTCTAGTCATGTGTGTTCTGAAAGTTGCTAAGGAGGTTGGAAGAATTTGGTGCACTGGGATGCTGCAGACCAAAGGATTAGTTCTATCCCCATTGTTTATGGTCAGTAATACCAAACTACATGAGCACCGATTCCTCATCTGGGCTTGTTTACACTGGCCTGCTAAATCAGCGCCGCTGCAATCAACATCGATTTAGCAGGTCTGGTAAAGATGTGATAAGTCGATGGAAGAATCCTCTCCTGTCGACTTCAGTAGTCCATCTCCCCGAGGGGTGGAAGCTAAGTTGGTTTGAGAGTATCTCCCACTGACGTAGCACAGTGTAGACACTGCATTAGGTCAATGTAAGCTACACCGCTGAGGAGAGTGATTTTTCAGAACTCTGAACTTACATTGACTTAAGTGGTAGTGTAGACTAGGCCTCAGAAACCTGACTACTACTCACACACTAGCTGCCCCAGTATATTAGTTTTCATACAGTGTCAGGCACTGTACAATGTGCCAAGAAAATAGAGTCCTTGCTTTGGAGGGGCTACAAGCATGAGTTAGGGTAAGGTAGAACAAAGACTGGGCTGAGTGTAAGAGGCAAGAGCAGGAGCAGGAGGTGATGAAAGGCGAGACGTCAGCAAGGGAGAAGTTGTGCAGGCCTTCAAAATGTGGAAACACTTTGGAGAGGTGATGCAAGCCACATATCACTACAGACAAACTTCCCCTAAAAAAACAAGCAAGTGGATGGCCCACTGTTATTTCTGCTCCCCACTGAAAACTCCTGGGTATTGGCCAACATTGTGCATGTCAGTCAATGTTACAGTAAGAGTGGCAAAATATTGGCCGTAGTCATAGTTCAATTGTTAGCTCTGGTTCTGTGAACTGTGCGTACCAAGCTTCTAATACCATTAACAAAGGGCTTCTCCACAAGCGTCTGCTTCAGTCCATACGTGTGAAAATGGGCAAAATCTGAGCAGCATGGAATTGTGCTAAGCAGGAGAATACTTCTTTGGAGTAGCTGCCACATTAGGTAGAGATTATCTCAGGCAAAAGCCTTTGAATGATCTTACTCTATTATACTGTGTTATAAGCTAATAGCTGGCCTTGTGGGACTGCTGCTCTGAGCCAAGGAGCAAGATAATGAAAATTGTAAATGAAACATAAATTTCAGCTTTTGGCCTTTTCCACTGAAACTTATTATCAAAGCACACTCATAGCAAAATAATCACCTCAAATGGGGCCTGCGCTTTGCTTTGCGAGTTTCATTCTGCTGAGAAAAGCAACACAATTTTATTTAAAAAATATTTTTGTCTCAGACAAAAATGGAACAAACAAGAGTTTCTTGGTAAGAAACTTAACTGTCATCATCACACTGGGCTCTAGGAGAAAGAAATGCCTTCCACTACAAAATGTTTACATTGGCTGCCCAGGTTTCCCCTGATTTCTCTGCTGGGAATGACTAATTAAGAGGTGAACTGGGCGATGAAAAAAGGTCTGTTTGTGTTTAAGGCTAATGTCACAGCATTCCAAGGACAAAGCTCATGGTACATAGAAAGGTTTTTCTGTCAAGCAGATGAATTAAATAGCTAACCAAGATGCCGAGAAGAAGAGTCAAACAAAAGCAGAGAATTCCCAGTACGAAGCTTTTAGTATGCATTTACAACAGGTACTGCATGAAAATGCTGCAGAACACACATACGGGGGACACAGGGGCAATGCACGTAAGGTGTTAATAGTCTAAGCTTATGCCAAGGAAGAAAAAGAGCAGACAAGGTCAGCTACTGTTTCCTTAGCTAAATGTTCATTTTCTTATGGTGGTCAGAAGTGGGGGTGTTTTACAATGTGCAAAACACGTACTTATAATTAAAATGAAATTCACACTGACAGACACAAGGGGATGGCAAATATTGACCATGCACACAACATCTGTAGAACATTTGGGGACACATTTTTAAACTAAAGGCTTTAAAAAAAGCTCAGAGAAATAAAGTTGTTTGGGAATTCATATGCAGCGCACGGAGCCGCTTCTTGGTGGAAGCAAGCACTGGTTGTACTTTAAAATAAGCAGCCACCCCACGTTGACTTTTAATTTCCTGTCCTTTTGTTTGAATATGGGGATGTTGCCATTGCTCGAAAAGAGCAGAAGATAAAAAAAGTGGTAAATACAAGAAAAGAGTACAGTGAGATGAATTTACCTGTCTACTATGGCTGCTTGGCACTATGAGGCTCCGCAGTGTCTTACAAAGTTACTTAGGCATGCAGATAGGCACCTGGGAAGGGGTTTGGAAAAGTGCCTAAGTGATTTAGGTGCCTAACTCCCCTTGACTTTCAATGGCAGTTAGACACCTAACATGCTAAGGCACTTTGTCAATCTCACCTGGTGCCTAGTTATATTATTAGGTGCCTAAATGCCTTTATAAATCTGGCCCAAATTTACTGTTAAAATAGAACTTAGACTCCTAAATCACCTAGGTGCTATTGATAATTGTACTCATAGTCAAATGCATCCCGGCTACTGCTGGATGGTCTTTATGTGGTAATGTGTCTTAGCATTCCTGCTTCCAAAACAAGAGGCACCTTATAACTTTCACTCCAGTGATTTATCTTAATTGACTCTTGAGAGAAAATGGATCTCTACAAACACAGAGGTCCAGATACTCAGTGCATATTGACTTCAGAGGACCTGTGCTCATTTACCTTAGATGACACTCCGGCCTCTCATCTTTATATTTAGGGGTACATAGCAAGATAAGAAATCAGTTTTTCTTTTTCTTTGCTAGTGATGACTGTTTTTTAATCACCTGCACCAACCTAAGACTCAACAAGTGTATTGTCTTCCCTGAAGTGCGATACAGTAACACCCATTATTAAGCATAGCTCTGTAATGTTGAAATAAACTAGTAGGAAAAACTATACAAAACTTTATTTTGTGTGTGTGGATTATTTTTGCCCCTTCAATCGAATGGGTAGTTCGGAAGATTCTTTTTAGTTCTGCTATTCCCTTAAGCATTGGCTGGTAAGTGCAGGTTGAACATATGTCTTTACGTTACGGAGCACCTATCCATCACCCAGACCTTTTGTCAATTCACCCAATGTGACAATTACAGCATTTCAGAGATGAGACTTTCTAATCCTATTACTCATTCACCAACCTGCGGATGATAGGAGAAGCCAAATCGAACAGTGCCAAAAGAGCAGTGAGGAGCCTTCTCCAGTGCTGTGAAACTAGGCTTAGCTCAGGCACAATAAGTATGTAATTTAAGGTTTTGTTGAGCTGAAATCCAATCACATACTTGACTGGTAGATCACAGAAAGCCACAAGCAAAGAGAATGAGATAATTCTACCTCACACAAACACTTGAATCCGGCTTTGACTTAATAACAAATGTTTGATCAACCTTACACTGTTTCATTCCTTTTTTTTTTATTTGCACCTAGTGATGGGATGGGGACTGAACTATTTTACCTATTTGGGTACTGGCCAGTAATATAAAAAGATCAGGTTGATCATGGAGGAACCTGATCTGATTGATACATAGGAAAAAGTGCAGATGATCAGTATATGAAAGAAATTATGCAAATATGGCTTCCTGGGATTGGACTGAATATGGTTTTATCAGCATTCGGTACCACAGCATGCTATTGCATAGAGGGGACATAACTGAAACACGAGAAGGGAAAATAAAAGGAGAGCAGTGAATGGGGCAAGGTGGGAAAGAATCTTTTTATCTCCGCTGTGAACTTTTTCTCCACCTCTCTTTTAACGGGATTCCTCCTATAATCAATCTTAATTTGAGAAACCAGTGCAGAAGGCTCAACATATACACACATACAGGTGAGAAAATCTGGTACAAATTGCTACCCAGAAGAGGTAGATAGGGGTGTGTGTGTGTGCATGCACAAGTGCCTGAGAGCTGTGTGGAGGTCAGGATCAATCTATTTCATGGAAAGAGACACAGAGTAATCCACATACTATGAATCAGTTCTGTGGTGAGTTAGAAAGATAGATTTTAATCTGGGAGCGTTTTTCAGATTCACCTTTAAAAAGTGGGGCAACACTGGCTGCACCATCAATGGCCTTTACATATTACAGAAATGATACTGCAAGGCATTTTTGTGAAATTCATATTGAATAACACAGTCAGCAACAATATCCACCTACATTCATGCTTGTCACCTTCATCACCACAATGGCAGGGCACAGTAATACAGCTTCTGTGACCTAGCTAACATTAATTTCATAGATCAACACCAAATTTTCAAAAATTTTGTCTGATTTTGAGGGCCCAATTTTAGTCACCAATCTAATTTTCACACTGGCTGAGCCCTGCCCCGCCCCGGCTCATTCACTGCAATGGGATTTTAGATGCTTGGAATCTCTGAAAATCAGATTCCAGGTATCTCAAGCTGGGCAGCCAAATGTTCCAATGTCCAACATTAATCGAAACTTTAAACAAAGGGTGTAAATATTTTGTGTTTTTAAAAAGACAAATGTTTAATGTTGATTAAAATTTGGCAAAAGTAGCAAGTGCTGTAGGGGTGTAATTGGAATGATAGAGCAACAAAATGTCCACTAGAATCAATCAAGACAATGGAAGTTGGTAACATATGAAAGTGGGTAGAGGGAAACGAGCATATAAAGGCATATTTAGTGCCCACTACAGCAGCAGGTAACAATCATACTGTATTTGTGTCAAACCAGGGGAGCCAAATCTACCCTGAGGAATGTGATGACCTGGATAAAACAAGAACCTCAGAGAGATAAAAGGGAGCAGAAGGCCACAATGGGGGCAAAGAGCTAAAAATTCAGTTCAAGACTAGGAGTTAGTCTTGAAAGAGACTAAAATACCGGCAATGTGCTGCCTCCAGCCTAAAATAAACAGGATACAGTGTTCTGAATTCTAGAACAAAAGTAATCCAGAAATAGCATTGAAATGAATAATATTTAAAAAATGAATGAATTGTTTAAAAAAAAACCCAACCCAACAATTTGTTTGATGTCCAAACCCTGTGTGTGTGTGTGAGAGAGATTTTCAGCAGCTCAAAGGAGTAAAATGGAACTGAGATATCTTCCAAATTGGGGAGGGAAGAAAGACAACTGAATCTGAGATTAATATATAATCTGAGAAGCTCAAATTGGAGTCAAATATGGTTCCAAAACTACAGATTTCATAGACACAAATATTTCATTCAGCAATGCGGAGTCTGACATTTGACCAGACAATTGCTTTGGGGTTCTGACTAGAATAGCCTCAGTTTTAAAAATATTTAGGGGAATACAATTTGAATTTCCTAAGACTTTGGTAGTGGCTATCAGCTAACATTGAGACAAACAATATGAAGTTGACTACTGTCTGACATACTAGATTTAGGAAGAGAACAGCAATTTTTGCTAGATTTATCCACAGACATCAGCTCACAAAAGAAATGTTCTTCCCCTGATGTTTGCAAGCTTTTCATAGCTAAACTCTTTTTTACTGCATGGAGGCAGGTTGTATTTGCACCACATATTGTTGAGTGAAAAAAAGCCACACCAAATAGCTCTGTTAATACTGAGTTTAATACTCTGTTAGTACAGAGTTACTGCTGTGCCTAGGTGAGTGAACATTCCTCAACATACATACAGATAACCCTACAAGGTGTAGCTCCTTCCTGGCTCAGGAAGTAATTCTGAGCCGTTCAGAGGAGAATCTGTTCTTCCTGATTTGGGGACAGAGGGAAACTTTGGGTTACCACAACACCAACCACAAGACGGAAGCCGTCTCTCTATCCTCTCATAGTAAATAGACCTTTGGTTCTTTTCGCTTGCTGAACTTGTATCAACTTCTGCTAGCCCACCAATAAGCAGTCTGCAAGAGTAAATAACAGTTATTTGCTGCTGTTGCTATTACTATATCAAATGTAGCCACTAGGAGTGCATTCTGATGTATCTGCACTATGCATTGAATCAGGGAAGGAGCAGATGAAATGACCTTTAGAACACTCCTTATTAGTACATCCTCTTAATTAACTATAGCCATTTGGAAGCAAGTGCATTGTTAATTCATCTCTTGAGCAAGCCATATATATTTATAGAAAGACACGCAAACAGCTATCTGTATTTTTAATACTAATAGTATTTTCATGATATTATATATGTGTATAATTTTATCTATTTGATAATCCAAGTGAAGTAATCAGAGGGTAAGCTATGACAAAAGTCCCAGAATAGCAGTAGTGAAAAGTAGGACAGCTAGAACGACCACTAAGTAATTATTTCAAATATGTAGTATGAGATTTTCCCTACTGATGGGTAAAACTCCTATTGATTTCAATTACAGGTTTCAGAGTAGCAGCCGTGTTAGTCTGTATTCGCAAAAAGAAAAGGAGTACTTGTGGCACCTTAGAGACTAACAAATTTATTTGAGCATAAGCTTTCGTGAGTTACAGCTCACTTCATTGGATTTCAATGGCGGCATAGTTCAGCCAAAGCTTTTGAAAATCCCACCTGTCACCTTCTTTTGTCGAAAAGAAAAGAAAAAAAGAGATAGTGGAGAGAAGAATTATAATAAGTGTGGGAGAATAAAGAAGAAGAGAAAAGGAAGGCTAGAGCAAAAGGAACAAAACATTACTCTGTTCGAAAAGGGTGAAATTCACCGCACTGCAGAGGACTTGCCATGCACCACTTAAACCTTGTATTGCAGGCTCAAGTCTGGTCCCAGTGAAATCATCTCATTAACTTTAACTGGTATAGGATGTTGTTCAAAGGGCTTAGGTTGTGGATACCTTGTGTGGGCCCTGTGCTCTCTTCTGAATTTAACCCAGAATAAATCGCTTGCACTCTCATGCTGGTCGTACTTACACCACTTAAACTCCATTGTGCTGCTGCTCAAGGTGGGATTTTGGATGCTGCAGCTGAGTGACCACATGGGGGATCTCTACACCCACTGTGCACTCCAGAAAGGTGTGGGGTGGGTCTCTGGGCTGGCATTGCGCACACCAGTGCAGAGGGTGGCATGGGGGAATGGACCGATGGAGAGAGACTATGTGAGCTAACTCTACCCAGACATACCTGCATTCTTCACTGTAGCTGAACTTTTAATGTTAGACCCAAATAGACCTCAGTGAAGGAATCCAGTGTGCAGTTAACAAAAGGCTTGGATGATGGTAGTGAGGTTAATACCCAAACGAAAAGGTCACAATCTCTAGCTAGATGAAGACTGAAAAAATAACTCTTAGCTGCTATTGTTTACTGGACATCCAAAGGTAGCTGGGGATACAAGCAGGCCCTGTGCTGTGTGATTTAACTCTGAAAGGTGGACATCCCATGCCAGCTAAAGGGACCATATCATCCTTAGTCACCTCTTTAGTCAGGTATCACTCATCCAAGCCCCAATCTTGGCCACACTCTGGGATAGTCAAGGGATTACACTACCTTGGTAAATAAAAACAGGGCTAAAAGTCATCAACTTACAGATGGCATGACCCTCCTAACTACAGTATCTGACTACCCTACCCTGCTCATACACATGAAATGGCAAGGGGGGAGGGGAAGGGGGAAAGAGTAAAATCCTGTCCCTAAACATGAAAGGATGGTCTCTAAAGATAATTGGCCTTATTATCCACTCACACTGGAATAATTCCATTGACTTCAACCGAATAAGTCTTGATACACAGCAGTGTACTGTAGAAGAGAATCAGGTCCAATAACTAGCCTGTTAGGTGAACTGACACACAAGCTTCTGTACAAAATGATTCAAAATGGATTTGAGTAACCAAAAAAAAAAAATCTTGCTTCTGTGTTCCAGTCAAATAGGAGGCAATAGGCAATGGCCAGTCTGTATTGGCAGATCTAACAATCTCACTGAAATCCTGCCATTTGGGGAGGTGAAGAACCTCCCCCGAGCAGAACAGGTCTTTGTCATGCCAGAGCTTGTGGATCCCCTGCATGGACTCCTTAAAGTCTGTCTCCACCCCTTTCCCAGCAGTTCCCAGTTCAGCTGAAGGTAAGGACCTGCATGTGGCATAGACCTGGGAGCACAAATAGCTCCAAAGAAATCTAAGAACAACATCCTTGTAATTTCCAAAACTTTCCTGTCCTTTGGCAGCACTGCTGTTAGGTGTTTGATTCTATACCAGCAGACAGCTGGCAGAAGTAAAGCTTAACTAGGTTGATGTCAACATATTTTATTCCAAGGAGTTATTAGGGGTACTGCAGAGGGTCACTAAAGTTTTGGTGAGCCCGGTATAGCCATCCTCGCTATGGTTCATGTTAAAAGTTTTGATTATCTCTCACGTTTCTGCTCCCCTGCTCCTGAGCTCTATGAACTACAATGCTCTGTATAAGCCATTTACCTTCCAGTGGTACCACTAGCCCTTTGTGAACAATTAAACTAAGGCTGAAGGTCGTAATAGATCAATTTTGCTGACCATATTAAATTTTATTTTTACTGAAAGGAACTTTTTGTCTCTTTTATCAAGAGGAAAATTAAGCTGTGAACTGGAATTCCATCAGGCTGTCTACTGTGAAGCCCTGGGGCTTTAGCAAAGGAGCAGCAGTGGTCAGAAACTGCACTCAACAGTAAATTTATTTCTTTTTTATTAAAAAGAATAATTTATAACCTGTACAGTACATCTTAAAGAGGGAATTTAACACAATACACTGTATTCTCCCATTGCCTTAAAGGGCCTAAATCTGCAGTATACAGGGGAGGTGCTGATCTCCTTCAATACTATTGAAGTCATGGTATTGAAGGGAACTCACTCCTCAGGATCAGGATCAGGCCCTAAGCAATTGGCTGTAACAGCTATGCCTCTATTTTGCTACTTAAAGACTGGAGAGTTCTTTTCTGGTCTGTAAAGAGCATATATTTCCCATGGAAAAGTTAACTAAATGTTTAGCATGGCTAACTATAAACTGAATGGGGCACAGTACCAGGCCTTCGGAATGGCGATTTTTTTTTCTGGTTTTGAATCTAATGTTTTGCTCTGTGTACAAAGGAAAAGGTGAGATTTTCAAAACCACACAACATTGGCCAAGCTATGCTCCCATCCAAGCCACTGAAAGTTTTGCAGCTGACTTCTGTGGAAGCAGAGTTAGGTCAACACTGAGCACTTTCGAAAATCCTATCCAAACTGGCTGTTTGAGTGTGATTGCATTATTTTTAATGATAGCTATTTATTTATAAGGGGAAATCATTTAAAACTCAAATAAACTAGAAATGAAATCATTTAGTCCTCCCCCGTTTCCAGAGAGGGGGTAGCTTTGTTGGCTGACCATCCGGCTGGAAAGGCCAAGACACGCTGTCAAGGTAATTGCTGGGCTGACTTAGCCCTTGATTTTCCTGGAGTTGAATTCCATACTTTGCGCTAATCACCTTATGGCTCTTAAAAAGCAAGTTCTTGTCTTCTTTGTATGGGCATTAAAAATGGGCATGACGAATGTGTGCACAAAACTACGGTCACGCACACAAAACTGGTTATACATGTGCAATTGACCAGGTACTTTGTGCATATAATTGCACATGCAAATGGCATTCCATTTGGTGCATAGTTGTACGTGTTTTAAAATTAGGCTGTAAAGATCCTATAGCCCCTTTTTTTCCTGTAAGATTAAAGGTTCATCTAATCAGCCAACATTTCTCGTCCCTATCTTGTTGTGCGGTATGTTATGTTCCAGTCATCTCGCTGGCTCCTGCTTCCACATTAAAGAGTTTCAGTGGAGGATAAAGTGATTCTATTTTATACTATATAATTTTGAAAACATCCTGTAGAATAATGTTAATATTTATTATCTTGACAATAGATGACAAGATATAAACCACAGTTACGAAAGACTGATAATTAAGGATATTTTTTCAAGATATTACTAAACACTGTACTAAGAAAGCAAAACAGCTTTTCAGGACCCAAATCCCTGGTATTCAAATGGGATATCCCAGCTTTATGGGGGCCTATCATTTCATAAACACATGTATGAAAGTTAAAGTAAGCTACGTGTGGACATCCATGAGAAAACAGAAGTATTTTCTTATATGTATTAGGTCTCACTGGCTAGCAGTGGATGCCAAGAGATTTCTGTTGCTACCCCAAAGTTTAGATGGAGATGATGAGTCAGTAAATGTGTATGTTAATGCTGCTAATTATTATTTCATTTTCAGTCTTCCTATTTGTGAACTTGATAACATGTCTGCTCAGGCATACACAGAACTTGTTGCTTAATTACTTTATTTCTTCACAAATCTTATCTTTTATTAGCTGCTCACAGCCACTTTGGTATAGATTTGATTCCAAAAAGGGGATAAATATACTTTCAATAAGATAGATATAAAAGAGAGGTAAGAACCAATCCTGCTCCTTTTAAAGTCAATGGGAGCTTTGTCACTGATGTCATTGAAAGAAGAACTGGGGCTTATTTACTTTTCTTATGAGGAAGATATGGACAAATCATCTTTTTTGAAGGCAAGTGCAAGAAAAACGACAAGTATGATAACACTGAGGAAAACAAAGAACTTCTAGCTCCTCCACCCACACACAATCAGTGTGTCACAATTAATTGAATTAGTTATCTTAACAAAACACAGCATAACCTACTGGCTCTCTTCTTTCTATTGTTCTTACTGTCTCTGACTTTTTTGCTTGGTGATAATGGCTCTCAAAGCAAAGCGTTTCAGGGACCCTGTTTTGTTAAATACTTCAGTAATGGAATAGTAATTTTATTGATTATTGAAGTACAGCATTGCATCCACTGTATCACAGCTTCACTGTAACAGAAATCCTGTCTAGAGATGCCATCCTTAGCAAGTAACATTTATTTTCGCCAAACCACCATTGCAACCATGGTAAAAACTTCGGAAAGGAAAAGGAGGAGGAAGGGAAGCTTACAGTTCAAACACTTCTTGCTTCTTAGAAAGCAAGCCGACAATGCTTGTAAAATCACCTATAACTACTGCAGCCTGCCCTTCACACTAATTCTTGCTTTATTACGAGTACACACTAATCAGGGACATTTCTAAATATTTTGGGTATTAGTCTCATTAGGGTGTACTGGTGAAAGTGAGAAGATATTAGCGTCTTCCCATGTTCCTAGTCAGTTTGAAAGGAAATATGACTATAAAGGTATTTGTGTATCATAGGGCCTTCTCCAAGCCTAAACCTACTGCCAGTATGCTTGGGAAACTCCCATGTACAAAAAGAAACCCGAGGAATGTATGCGTACAAGAAGAGACTTGGGAAATGTACTTGGAGAACGTGCTTAGGGTTTGCTTTGAGGAATGTTCACTGTGACTGTAGAGTTCAAGTCATAACAATCTATTCAGGCAGCTGAGCTCTGATGCCTTCTCAGAATTACAATGTGCTGTACATCCACTGCGTGCAAGTGCAGAGTGAGGGGGAAGACTTCACTTCAAACTCCACTCATGTAAGCTGTCTCTAGCTGGCAGCTGAGATACCGAAAAGCAAATCGCCATCACAGGCTTTTCCTGCTGCCAATGCGTAGGGGCTATACACCAATCACTATTCAATCCTTATTAAAAATATGGGTTGGAAAGAGCCATGATGATTTGTGCATAGCCATTTCCATATTTCTTCTCTGTATATTTTATTCATTTATCGGTGTCCATCTTTTCTTTTGTAGCCTGGGCTGTCTCAAGGACAAAAACCCTTTGCCTTTTCTCAATCTTCTGTCTCCCAGTCAAAATACAATGCTACACTGAATCTCCTCCTTCCTGACTTTATTCTTCAAGGGGAGGGGGGGTGTTGTGAAATGCCTGGCTTTTAGTTATTAAACACCTTTAGTGATATTTATGACAGATTTGCCACTTCTTTTCTACTGCACAAAAACTTGAAGATCATTTAAACTGGAGTCTGAGATTTTCATGCTCAGTGCTAATGTAGCACTTGCTTCATAATGAAGCTTGAAATGGTGGGTTTTAGCTCTGCACATTATTTTCTTTATTTTTAAATATTAAGGGCCAGAGCCTAATCTGATGAAAAGCACCATACCTCTGTTGAAGTAAATGAAGCTATATTTATTCACACCAGCTGAACATCTGGCACTGTTGACATCATACCTGCTGCACTACAGATACCAGCAATGGTGCGGTTTCATTCCTGTTGAGGATAGGAGCAGCATTTATGGGGGAAGAAGGAAAACAGAGTGTAAGGAAGATATGTCTATCACCCATTGGGAAGGGGTGGTGAGGGAGATGTGTGGGGTAAAAGGGGTTGGAAATTAAAAGATAGTCTTCATAAAAAAGAAAGCTCAAGCTAACAAGATATGACCCTACCTTGATCACTTTGCTTCAGGTGTCTAGGGTAGCATCAGTGGCCAAGAATAACTTTTTCAATCTGCCTGTGACCTCTCTCATTGATAGGGACCTCCCCACAGTAATCCATGCACTGGTGACTTCCAGGTAAGACTAAGTTACTTGGGGGTGCACTTGAAATCCGTATGGAAGCCACAGCTAGTGCCATAAGAGAGGGGCTGCTTCTTAGGTGGGACTAGCTGATAGGAATACATTACACTAGTTCTTCAACTGCTGCACTGGCTTTCTATTTGCGTTTAGAGGCAATTCAAAATGTTGACTTTTATCTATGTTGCTTTGTTTCTGGTTACCTACAGGACACCTCTATTCCCAAAAAGCCACCAAAGAAGCTGAAAGCTGTAGTCATCTGCAATGCTACAGCTAACAAACAGATTCTAGATTTAAGTTTCAGAATACTGGTGGCATGATATTCTCGGTATGAGTTTACAGGCTTCGCAGAACAGCTTTTAGTTTGATGTGCTACTGGGCGGAATGGGGGAATGCAAGGGATTGTTCTTTTTCTGAGACGAGTCAGATTTGTATGTGTACACCCTAAGCCCCATGAAAAAGGGTCTACATCTGTAAATAAGTAACACTTATTTTCATCATTTTCTTCCACAGAGCTTTCCCCCCAACCAGGAGTATACATTTTTAAACACAAAGGGTCCAATCTGGCTCCTGTTAAAATCAAGAGCAAACTTCCCATTTACTTGAATGAGATCAGATTTGGGCTCAACATGAAAGTACACACATTTTTTGGTTAACTCTGACCCTCTGTTGTCAGGCCCTGCAGACACACAAAAGAAAGTTGACCAGCTGTGTTGTGGGCAAAGAAAGATGGCTGTGCGCTCAGAAATCCATTGCTCCAGATGCATCAGGCTGTTCTTGTGAACCAGGGATTTTGTACACTTAATTCTTATGCATGCTATAGTGGGAGTGTGTATTACAAATGTGCATTGAAATAGAAGAGAGAGTTCAGAGTGAGGACATCATAGTACAAAGTCCTTTGGTATGGGAGAACTAAAATTGCATGAGCTAAGCGTGATCTATATTCATTTCATAAAATTCTCACCACACTTATCTTTGGCGTGTAATGGTCACTTTTCTCATGAATAAAAAAGGTGCTGGTCTCTTAGAATATGAAGGCTTCGGTCATGGGAATAAAACATGGAACCCTAGTTAACAATTTAGTTCAAACCCTGCCCCCCATCTACAAGCACAGTTCTGAAAACAAAACCCTAAACCAGAAAATAGGGGTAACATCTACACAAGTGCCACAGCATCCCAACTGCAGCTACACTACTATAGTGCTGTGGTGTAGACACTTGCTACAAAGATGGAAAGGGTAAATCCATCCCCTCTAGATGATAGGAGAATTATTCTGTTGACCTAGTGGGTTTTATACTAGGGATTAGGTTGGTTTAATAATGTCTCAAGGGTGTGGATTTTTCACACTCTACACAAGTAGCTAGGTCAACCTAAGATTTAGGTGTAGACCATCACCATGCCTAGGTTTGCTCCTACCTCCATTGAAGAGCTTCCATATACTTCAGCAGGAACAAGTCTCATGTCCCAAAAATATATTTCAATCCATTTTCAACATAGTTATAAACTAGCAGAGTAGTGAAATCATTGGTGGGCAGCCTCAAAATGTTTTCAAAATTCTAGATATGGTGTAGGGGCCTAGATATTATGGTGATGGCAATGCAATTTTATAGGGTTAATAAATATATAGTACTTGAACGTAGATCACAAAGTAACTGTAATTTAAACAGATGAGGAAACTGGGTTCAGAGAGATGAGCTGTGAATAGACCTCAAAACCTCCTGACTTCTAATTCAGTGCCCTGCTCACCTTGTGTCAAGACTGAATCCGCACTCTGCCACTTCGAGTACAGAAGTGGGGGCCTGCAAGTGTTCTAAAAATTAATACTTGCCACTCCAGGCTTGTATTAAACTCCCAAGGTTACAGCTTTTCTCTGACCTTGGCTTGGTAAACACTGCCACCACCCAAATGCAAAAAAAAAAAAAAAAAATCCTTGTACCCAAGGAGGAGCAATTGGGAATTCCTTCCTGTTGGGGTACCCTCAAGCTCTTTTAATGCCCCCAGACAAAAGCCGAGAAGAAAACAAAGGAAATTAGCTGTTGCTACCAGCTAATCAAACAGCATAGGCAGAAACCTCTTAGGACAAAACAATCCAAATCTTGTTCTTAAAAAAGGTAAATTTTATTAAAAACAAAAAGAAATTTTGGATCTTAGGCTTTTGCTAGATTTTAAAAGAGCAATTCCAAAAATTAAGAACCCCAAATAGCTTTCTTGGGGGTTCAGTTTAAAGGTTCAAGCAAACAAAAACATCTGGGGTTACCACAGAGGAGATCCACCCTCCAAAATAAAGAAATAAACCTGATTGTGTCTAAACATTACCTATCCAAATGATTCCTTCTAGGTATGGAAGATAATACCTGGTTCATACCTGGTTCAAACCTTACACAGCATTCCTGCTTATAGCATTAGTGCTCTGTGTCCCTGCAGCCCAGAGAGAACAACAGACAAAAGGAAAGTTTCTTTCCCAATTTTTAAAAGTTCTAGCCTTCCCATTGGCTCTTTTGGTCAGGTGCCCACTTTTTTTCTTTAACTGGGGGACTTTTTAACCCTTTACAGCTAAAGCAAGTAGAGAACAGCTACCAAGAGGGATTTTACAGCTAATGGCTGGCTGGGTGTCCATCAAAGGGAGCTACCCACGGCCTTTATTTATCACACCTTACAACACAGGGTATGTCTACACTGCATTGTAAACTCAGGTCTGCGGGACATGTGCTTATGGACTCGATGGTTGCAAGACCATACTTGATCATCCACACTGCAAATCTGGGTTTACACTTGCTGGATCTGCTCTCACAACCATGTTAGTGCATCCATACTGTACTACACAGACCCGCTGGAGTCATTTCCTCTTCTATGCCTCAGTTTCCCCATCTGTAAAATGGAGATAGTGATACTGACCTACTTTGTAAAACAGTTTGAGAGCTACAGATTAAAAGCGCTGTATACGATTTATCTGCAGAATAAAAAGAATACCTAAAATTAACCAAGGGCTTCAGTCCTTTGCTGGATCAGAGACGAGTCCTCAGCATCTTCTAGGATCAAGTTCTAGATTAGTAGTTTATAGTATAGGCTAACAGTAATAAAAAAGCCCAGTCCTTTCTGGACAAGCAAATCACGGCATAAATCCTAAACCTGTTTCATGAAGGTGGATTAGCGGGCAGGATCGGGGCCTGTGCTAGCAACCATCCTATTCTAAAATAGTTGCCAAACATGTTTCTGCATATGGTGTTTCTACCACGAACCACAGCATGGAAAGAGTTCATTTGCTTCCTATGCTCTCACGAAAGCCAACACTGATAGCTTGGAAAACATTGTTAGATAAATGTCAGTTTCTTCCATAGTTTGTGAAATCAATACAAACTGATTCAAAGACTCACAAACGATAATGTGAAAATAAAATGATCTGTGTTATGGTTTTTAAGTAAATGATGATAAACTAATAAATGCCATTAGCTGCTGCCATTACTTTGTTGAATTTAGCTGATGTTACTATGTTGACGTTAAAAGCTATCAGCTTAACTATATAAATCCATTTGACATGTCTTTATTCAGATAAAACTTTAATACTGCAAGTGTAGCAAATTAGATGCAAATGCTCTTTTTATTTTAAGTATATTTAAAGCTGCCTTTTCAATGCAAATTTTACAGGAAATCTCAACAAGCTAGGACAGACATCTTAGCTGTCAGCATGCAGCACTTTCATTTTGGTCTCAGACTTGGGAGCTGCTTTTTGTCCCTGCAGACTGAGATAATTAAAACTACAGAGAGATGATTTTAAATATACATGATACACAATTCCTTAAATCACGGGATAATGCATAAATGCAACCATTAACATTTTCGATAGCACAACACTGACCAGACAATGTGGCAAAGAGGATTTTATTGAGCAGTGTTACTCCTGTGTAAACAATTCTGTTTTTTTATAAATTTCACCTGAATTAGTACAGAGGGCTAAAAGTATCAGTTCGAAACATGGATTGCGGATGTTCTCATTAAAAAGACATGGATACCATTAACTATTTTTTAAAATTATACTTTTAACTAAATTATAAAATTTATAATTAACTTCTTTGTTTTCAAGTAGTCTATAGCCTCTTTGGAATACATATCTATTTCAGCTTTGATTTGCTGAACCCCTGAATGAGTTTATCCAAACAATGTGACTTTACCCAGATCTTTTTAAAATCCCACATCTCTTGTGGCTGATAAAGCTGACTTTAGCTAAGAAGAGTTGGATCAGGGTGATTTAAATTTCACAGTGAAAACGATAAGGGCTTTACTAGAAATAATAAGCACAATCAAATACTGTCATGGGCAAACAGTTGAACGTGCAGTGAGAAATTTGGCAAGACTAGTCTTTTTCAGTGTTGATTTAATGAAGTAATGGAGAGTAAAATGGAAAAAAAAGAAACTTGTGCTAAGTAGTAAACTTATGTTAATACCAGACCAGTAATTTTTAAAAAAGTATTATTCATTAAAAAAGCAGAATTAATACTCCAATAACTTTTAAAATGTCACTACTCCCCCTCCCCCAATAGCTACAGTAGTCAGAAGAGTCTGTTCTGGCAGTTCTCTACAAACTGGCTGAGTGATGCCCTATTATTGTCATGAACCACATGTCAGTTTGTTGAGCCTCAGGATAACTTGTGTTTCATGGAAAGAATAAGGAAAACACACATCTACTTAAAGCTTCAGGGCAAACAATAATGGTCCTCAGTTTAAAATAATTTTGAACAGTTGCTTGTCCATTTAAATGGCATGCATCTTTGCCTTTCTCATTCAGATTTTGTTGGGAAGCTCCACAGAGCCAATTCCAAATGAAGGCTTGCCCTGAGCTGTTGCTTCTCCAAACTCAAAGGGTTTTATTCAATGAATCCAGATGTGCATTTCAGTTACACAACCAAAAAGGCTACTGAATAGGGAAGGCTGTGGGGGAGGGGAAGGAAAGGCTAACTTGATGACATTCTTTTTATCTTTTATAGACTCTTCTTAGTAATATGCATATCTCAAGGAATTGGTCTCCATAATTACAGAAGCTTGATCAGTGGAATGAATGTACATAGAACATCTGAAGGAGAAAACATTATGTTGCCAAAGAGATAAGGTTAAGAATCCCTCTGTGCAATTTAACAGTTTTAATTCCTCCGTTTTAATGCCTCCCAGGCCATTGTGTCTTTCTACTTTAGCTTCTTCAAGAAGCCCCCTCAAAGCTGCCAAATGGATTAGCTCTCCAAGGGAGATGCTGGCTCCCTCCTGCTTATAGACAGAATCCATCACCTCCTTCCATGCGCATATCCTCCACTGGTCTGCAACCCAGAATACTTGCTCCGCCCCCAAAATTGGGCTTCCTTACTGTCATCACCAAATGCTACAGTGGCTCATGCCATCACTTGACCCTCTCCGGTAAGCTAGGTTTTTTACATGTGGGCTGTATTTTTTAAAATAAAACATTTCCTGCAATGAGAACAGTGGCAGTAGCAATCATTAACTGACAGGGCTGGATGACTATTCCAGCCCAACCTTTCTGATACAGTTCCAGTCAGTAATTATATGGATGTTAAAAATCCACAAATGCATGCAGGGTTGTAGCCCTGATGGTCCCAGGATATTAGAGAGACAAGGTGGGGGAGGTAATATCTTTTATTGGACCAAATTCTGACGGTGACAGAGACAAGCTTTGAGCTTATACAGAGCTTGTCTTCAGGTTCTGAAGAGTGCTGTGTAAGCTCAAAAGCTTGTCGCTCTCACCTACAGAAGTTGGTTTTATAAATTCATGAATTTAGGTTAAAAGAAAAACTAATCTCTTCAAAACAGGTTATCTCCATAGTTAATGACCAGTGAATTATAATGGACTCTGTCACTGACAAGTTTGGTAAACATATTTTAAGGGAATGAAATTATTCTCAGAATAAAATAATACTAAAAATCTCCCACCCACAGTCACACACATATTTCCTAGATTTGCCTCATTACAGGACAGCTATGTCCTTTAAGACACAAAGATTAATGGGGCATTTTATGAGACTAATACATTTTAAATTTTAACATTTGAGTTAGCATCTATAATTGTACATTATACGTTCATTTAGATTTTTTTTTAAGATAACTAATCACAGGTGACTAGAACTGTGTGAAGAGACAGAATTTATGTTACTCCTGCTGGAGGGGAACTAAATCATGCAGGAATTGAAACTGTTTTCCTTATGATAGCTGGTTCAGGCAAGATTAGTCAGTCACTGTTTCAGATATAATGCTTTTTTTTACACATACTTTATGCAGGACTATTGTATCTGTAACATATATTTCTGCATACAGCAAATTAACTGTTGTATAATGCAAGTCCCAAGAAAGAATATCATTAGTTCTTGCTATCCCACAGTCTTGAGCAGCTGGTGAAATATATACCAATCATCCAACAGCTAGCTTCATGTTAACATGTATAACAAAGCCAAAACCATTCCTGTTTGACAGGACTTTACCATGTAGTAATAAATAAGGGTAAATTATTGATAGTGATAACTATTAATATTATTATGACCTCAATTAAGTGCTTTTTTCAAACACATTAGCAACAAAAGGTCTTCTCTCCGCTCATTGCTGTTTTTTCAAACCCCACTTTACATTAAAATCTAATTGATCAAACCTATTTGCCATTTCACTGTGAGTGGGTAACCATAATGGGTAATCTATCAGCATGGTGCTCCCCATAAAGCTATTAACACCTTTTGTTGTTTGCCTCCAGTTTCTAAACGTGCTGAGAGTTCAAAAAGACAAACCCTACAATCTGTTAGGATTGTACACACCTGTGATTTGTGGCACTCTTAATTACCATACTTTTTAAACTCTACGTTAAATACTGCTATTTCTAACACTAAGTCAGTCTTTATTTACTTATGAGGCTGTGAGACAGAGAAATTAAAGCTGATTAGCAAGATGGCAGCTCCATTGCTTGCAGTGGGGGTGAGTTTAGGTGAAGCATGCCATCTCCCCATAGCTCACTGCTTGACTTTAGTCATCAGTGTTGAGATTACTCAGCAACAAGGCAAATAAATAGAGCTTAGAGTTTTTTTGCCCTTTGGCAAATTGTGTTAGTTACATGGATACATGTGTCAAGTATGGATCAGTTGTTTGTTTGTCAGAGGGTTTTTACAAAAGGACAGAGGGAGATCATTTCTGGGGACAGATTGTGTAGTGTGCTTACTGTGGGAGCTGTGGGATTACATTCATTAAAAAGTAAAGAGCTAATGATATAACAAGATGCAGACTAAGTAAACTGGAGAACATAAAGGCAAAGCTCGAGTGTCCGTAAGAATGTCTCTCTTTTCATATCATCAGTTCAAGTTTTCAGCTTCAAGAGGAAACCTGATTCATTCTCTTTCTCCTGGCTGCATTCCTCAGCTTTGTAAAAGCTTGATACTAGAGTTTTAATTTTGGAGATTCACCCCTTTAATACCTTTATCAACCATATAGGAGATTGGCTGGGACAAAGCAACAGGGTATGATACCTTTGGCTTCATCATTTACTGGATCAAGTTAAGCCTAAATTATACGTCATTACCTTCTTCTGGCTGTTTGTTCAGTGGCCAAGTTAAATGAGGTGACAGTCCACATCCTTGTGGCCAAGTATCTAGATCACAAAACCCAAGGGGACGTGATGACAGTCCCATCATAGAGGCTGAGGACTGAATGTGCAGGGAAGTAAACTATGTCTCCATGCCTAGGCTTGGTCTGCACTAGGGGATATTAGCAACAATGCTTCCATCAGTTGAGCTATACCAGCAGTGGCAGTGATGGGAATGCGTCTGTAGACAAGGATGGTGGTAACACCAGAAACCACTGGAATCGTGCCTAGATCAGGCCTGCCACTAGAGAAGCAAACCAGTGTCAACTCCAGTGGCAGATTTTCTAATGCAGCCATTGAGACAGTTGAACTGGGAGTGGCACTGGTGGAATTTTTTTTTCAAATTTGTTTGGAATACCCACAACCTAAGTTCAAGGGCAGAATTTCGTTTCCCTGATCATTCAGTCCTTACCCATCATGGATGCCACTTATGAGGTGGAGGGGGTAGGGGTAGGGGTGGTTTCTTTAGCTTCTGGTTATGATACAATATAGGGAACTGTATAATATGGCTGCTCATGCTGCATCTGTCCTACAGCTAAACCATGTCATTCTCCTGGGTTGTTAAGATAGCCCTCTTTCATATGTAATAATTCATAAACTAAAAAGAATTTCTAAATACAAAGCACCCCAAGTAAAGACGGGTATAAGTATGTGCATTGCCATTGATTTAAACTGAATGATGCCAGCTTATGCCAGAAGTGAATTTGGCCCTTCTGCGTCAGCATGTTATGAGTCACACACTGAATAAAATAATAGACATTTATGTTGACTTCAAAAATGCCTTTAAGACACATTGCTCAGAAGCGGTCACACTCTGATTAGTTGTTGGTACAAGTAATAGGGTAAATTAACTAAAAGTTTAAATAATAATATGAGACATTTGAGTGTTTAAAGTGGTTGTTACTCACTCATTCAGTAGCTGGATGCTATTCATGAGTGTAAGTAACACTAATTGACTAGTGCTTCCAGAATAAGGTCTCAAATAGTTTGCCACATTGACAATTTTCTTTGCTGAAATCACCTTTTGTATATCTTTATCTTGTGTTAAATCAACCAGAACTGTCCTTTGGCCATCTTATTGGAGTCCCGCACGGCAGAATATGAGGGAAATTGATGACAGCTCATCCATCTTGCTATCTGAAAGGAGATCCTCCTACTGGACATCATGCAGGGCAGCAGTTTAGAAGCCCACCCACTCTTTCTTCAGAAGAGGTTGCATTTTCCTAAGGCATTCCATGGAGAGAGACACATGCACCATCAAACAGCAGAGCTCCGCGCCCTTAGTATAGTGATTCTGACTTAGGTGACAGTTCAGCATTATCTTAATAGAGGCTGCCATTCATATACCAGCTGGAAACAAAAATCAATAGACTGTGAGAATGGACTTAAAAGGTAAAAATCATGGAAATAAGATGAAACACTGCCCCCCCATCTCCATCAGTGTACTAGTATGTAGCAGTAATGCAGTGTTTTAGGATTTCAAACAATTGCAGACAATTAATCCTTACAACCTCCTTTGATGTAAACGAGAATTACTGTTCCCATTTTACAAATGGAAAAACAGACAAAGGGCCAAATTATCCATTGATGTAATTTATGAACTTCAATCTAGTTCAAAAGGGATTGATTTGGTCCAGAGAGGTTATGTGACTTGCTCAAGGTCACATAACAAGTCATCAGCAGAGCCAGGATTACTAGTCACAACGGCCTAGCTTTCAGTTTCAATCTTTGTCAAAACCAGGCTGCCCAACTCGCTGCATATGCACACATGTGTATATAAACACATAGGCAGTGAAAATGTTCAAAGGAACAATGATTTTTGGTAATATGGTCATTGAATATTAGACAAGCTCTTGAAGCTGCCTGTACAAGTTCCTCGTGGTGGCACATCCATCTCTATTACCGTGTACGTATGTGCAGTGGCTGTTTTGAAATGATCAGTTTCAGGCACTATTTAATTCCAAACAGCATTTGCCTGTAATACCATTATAAGCCAAATCAAAGTGCCTTTGTGATGATCTATAAAGTCTAGTTACAGAATATTGTTCTCTCTCACACACACTCAGAATGTATTTGCAAGGATGTTGAAGCAGAAGCAAGAGATGGAAAAGGAAAGAGTCCATTTAAATGAAGAACAGTGCCAAAGACACAGTTGTAAGGTACAGACGGGGAAGATCATTAATGAAAGCACCGAAGCAGCCACATCTGTGATTGAATACTCAGTCTTTTAGTCCCCACTGCTGTGTTTACTGCTCCTTAATGTGGTATTGTTTACTCACAATTAAACTCTTTACCATTAATTTAACTTTCAGATGCTGAATTGGTCACACAGATTCAAATCCCAGGGTCCGGACAGATGTGTTCTATACACTTGTTTAAACACGGCTCTCATTAGGAAGTAATGCATGTATAGCAAGCTGATTACAGTACAAAGCAGGATGCTTTATCATGGGAGCCTCTCTGGAGGCACCAGTGAGTTTGTCAGCTGCTGCTGCCACTCTTCTACTACTCAAATAATGAGTGACAGTAAGGCCCAGGGCCTACTTAGCTGCATGCTAGGAATTACACAGTTTCCCTGTAAGAGCACTGCAGAGCTGCTGGATAGGAAGCATCAATTGTTGTCAGCCTAAATTTCACACCAAAGATAACAAATGCTTGCAACCAAGGCAAGGAGATAAACAAGTTTCCCAACCCATGTAATTAAAACATGTCTGCATATTTAACCAAGATGTTCTCTAAAATATGGGAGTTGTGAACTGGTAACAGACATCAACCGCAAATGCCCAAAGTAAAGCAAAGGTTGAAAATTTTTGTGATGATGATGCATTTCTTTGCATTGTAGGAGAGTACTGAGTTATGAACTGGGCAATATTGGAGCTTTACTTTCAGTGTTGCAATTTTCAACTACTGATATTTTAGGAGAGATATAACTTTGGGATACGAAAATATTGAATGGAGAGTTCTACCTCGGAAGTTGGCTGCTTCTGGGCTTCTAAAAATGGGTAGGAGAATTTAAGTAGTTTTTTATTGCAGTATATTTGATGTTAATTTCTCCTCTTATATTTCCTTTATCTTAAGAGAACACCTTCCTTATAAAATGTGTGTTGGGTGAACTGAAATACTTAGTCCAAGATTTTGCAACCAAAGGGACCATCAGCTACAGGATAGTATTTTTTTCCCCTTCTTCTGCTTCCTGCCACTGCTCATTAGCTATTGAAAGAGATACTGCAAAACTAGAGGGGGTGGGGGGTTGGGGGAGAAACAGCAATTGTAGGTAATTTTCCTATTTTTGAAGTATCCATCATCCTATACTGTAGATCTCTAATTGTTTCCTTTAGACTTTTGGATGCTTTTTTGTATGCGTGTTGAATGGAATAAGACTCTAGGATGAACAGAAATCTGAAGAAAATTCTGCTCAGATTTTCCTCATCTGACATCAGTAAATTTATGTCTGAGACTTTACAGAATTGTTGGCATTGATGTAGCCTGTTTTTCAGTGGAACTGTGGTCAAGTTCTCTTTCTCTAGCATATTTTAATGCTGGTGAAAGGTGTTACCTTATTAGGCCTTACTTGAAAGTGGGAATGCTATTACCCGAGCCCTCCTGCAGGAACAACTTTAGCCATCCCTGTGGTAGATGGGAAGTGGATGAGGTAAGATTCTGGCATGACAGCCCTAGAGGCTGAAAGCCTTTATTTTCCCCAGGCAGTAGGCATAGTGGAGGCAGTGACAAACTTTTCTAATCACTCTAAGAATACAGATAATTATTTTTCACTTCTTAACATTTCTGCTGAGATTGTCAGAAGGGGCACCAAACAGCCACTAATTGTGATGGTGGGGCTCTGGCTTGTGTGTATTAGAAACCCCAACTCATTTCAGAAGGCCAGATGAGTGTGTGTGCAGTGTCACTTAAAAGAAAACCAAAAAAAACATATTTTTTTTGCTTTGAATTTTCATCATGAAAGATTTAGACAATGGGAAAGATTCCATAAATTGGTTAATTTAATATATGATGTTCAAATGGTTTGACATTGTGTTTATAGCCAGACTTCTATTGGTTGTAAATGAAAATAATCCTAATTGACATGCATTTCTTTTTAAAATCACAAAGATTTAAAAGTTCCAAATCCACCATGAACTGAATAAAGATTGCAAGAGTGTACTTAAAAATAGCATTTGATCAATTTTTGTTATTTTCTTTACACTAGATTAGCTATAATTACATATTAATAACCTAAAGCATTAGACAGCTTCCAAGTGCAAATTAAGAAAAATCTAATATTTCAATTGTTTAAATTAGAGCTGAGTGAATGATTCACAATGAATAATTTATTCGATTAATTTAACCACTAATGATTGTACAGTATCCACAAGCAGATTTCAGTTTCTATGAATGTGTTACTTGATAAACGTTTCCCAGTTTTTTACTCAATGAATTGCTCATAAATATTTGAAACTTGAGCTGTGTTGTTTTTTTGTGATTGGTCAGAAAAGTCCAAAAATATTGTTTCTGTTCCATTACTGACACAGCCTATACCACTTCAGATAGGAAGACTTGCACGTAGAAATTGAAAATGATTGCTGTGAATATAGTTATTATATTATTATTGTGTATTACCATGCATTTGCATTTGAAATTCACTTCCTGTTTTTAACACTAAAAGAAACCAAACAATAATTTGAATGGGTTTCAGAGTAGCAGCCGTGTTAGTCTGTATTCGCAAAAAAGAAAAGGAGTACTTGTGGCACCTTAGAGACTAACAAATTTATTTGAGCATAAGCTGTCGTGAGCTACAACTCACTTCATCGGATGGATGCATCCGATGAAGTGAGCTGTAGCTCACGACAGCTTATGCTCAAATAAATTTGTTAGTCTCTAAGGTGCCACAAGTACTCCTTTTCTTTTTTGCGAGTCATTTGAATGTTTGCAGGAAGTAAACATATAAGGGGTGAAAACATGAACAAAGTGAATTCATATAAAATTCAAATCAATATTCATGACACTTTTTTGCATTATTCACCCACCTCTAGCTTATATATCTTTCACAGCATGTTGGTATTAATAGGCTTCATTAAAAAAAAGTTGCATGAAACATATGTTAGAGGATTATCTTGTTGTCCTGAGATTGTGTTATATGCATGGAACAGAATACATTATTCTGGTTGGTTTTTAATTCACTTTAATAGGAATTGGACTGCACCTGAAATAGATTTACTGTACAAGCAGTACCGATAATTAAAGCTAAACAAATAATTTTTGGCAAATAACTTTCTCAAAGACATTTGCTTCCTTTTTGGCTCATTGACTGTCTACAAGCAAATCAGTTTCCTCAGATGCATTTTTATTTGAAATTATTCACAAATAATTCCCCCTTTCATCGATTGTTTTAAACAAGTTCACTGCAAGTATTCAAAATAGGAGCTGTGTTGTTTAGTTGTGAATCACAATTTGTAATTGGTCACAAATCATATGGCAGTGTTACTGTTCTGGTTGGATGCAATTTTCTCTCACTTTTTTGGTGAATATTTAAGCACAAAAATTTAAAGGGGCACATTTTCTAACATGCTAAATGACTTAGCAGCCCAAGTCTCACTTTCAAAAGTGACTTAGGAGCTTAGAAACCTATGTCTCATTGAAAGTCAATTCCTAGCACACTCAAAAAAGGAATACTCAATTGTTTGCCATGAAAGGGTGCGAGCATAGATGATGCAAATTCATTTTCAAATTTGAATGATTACTCAGAGAATTGATGATGGGATTTGACCAGCTCTAATGATCATTGTACTTCCGACAAGTTCTCTTTAATGGACAAGTGAGAGGCAGAGTACAACACTTTTCTAGCATCCGATGAAGTGAGCTGTAGCTCACGAAAGCTTATGCTCAAATAAATTTATTAGCCTCTAAGGTAACACAAGTCCTCCTGTTCTTTTTTCTAGCCTTGTCACTCTAGCAAGAGAATTATGGTACATTAATCCTTTCGAAATGCCTTTGCTAATTCTTGTGTTGTTTCCCAGCAATCTCAAGACTCTTCTTCAGTGAAGCCTACACATTCATCCACACACTTTATTAGGCATTGCAAAGTGGCTACACCTGCAGTTTTAAATGACTAACACAAATGTTATAATGGCTGTGATCAGGCAAAGAAAAAGTTCAAAGGTCAGCCTATTGTAAATGGAAACTAAGATATATAGGATGATAGCTTGTTAATGTTATTTACCTCATTCAGCTAAAAAACTTTCTCTGTGACTCCCTTGTATCAGGAGGACTAACATCGGCAATTCTGGGCATTGTTATTTGAATAGGGGTTTAATTATTCTGTTTTGTCATTAAGTGTTTCTTGATTGGCAATCCACAACACAATAGGTGATCATTAAGGGAAGAGTCATAAAACTGTTATGCTATTTAAAAGTGAATGGTGAATGAAGCCAGATATCTCCAAGACACTTTCTACAGCTCCTGGAGGAGCAATTTAGAGCAGAAAAGTTTAGAAACTACACAGTCACATTCTGGAATGATCATCCATTCAACAAGTATTCCCAGTTTTGTTTTGAAAAATCTTTACCCTGCACTTACTGCAAGGGAATCTGTTAATACTTTCCTAAAACATGTATCAGTGATGCCAATTCCTGTGATTTTATGGCACGTCTCAATTTTATTTGTAGTTTTTCTGAAAGCCCCAGCTGTTGAAATTGAAGACTACATGAGAATCTCAGCTTTTAGTTTTAAGTAAGTTGTTAGCCCTTATGGACGCAAAGAAAAGCTTGAAAATGTGAACCAAGTAAAGACTCAGAAGCCAGACAGCAAATTAAAAGTACCCAAAGTTTACTATTAAAAACC
Source organism: Dermochelys coriacea (assembly GCF_009764565.3). NCBI lineage: Eukaryota > Metazoa > Chordata > Testudines > Dermochelyidae > Dermochelys > Dermochelys coriacea. The sequence goes on along the minus strand of NC_050079.1, from coordinate 13,063,754 downwards.
CCATGATTTTTATGCCAATCTCATGATTCTGTGGGGCTTGACACATGATTTTTGAATGCTTGAGGTTGGCGATACTGTGTGACATTAATGTTCTAGGCTTCCCATACTTTCCCAACACAAGGACCTTTGTGCTATTAAAGTGGTCTGACATCAGGGTTACAAGCCTATTATTTATTATTTATGTGACAGTGGTGCCTACAGTAGGCCATAACCAAGATTGTATAATATCTATCACCATACCCCAAAACATATAGTAAAAGAGACAACTCTCATTCAAGTCAGTGGAAATCTTTCCACTAACTTTGATAAAAGCTCAGTCCAGTCCTTGCTCTGTAGCAGCTGGCTTCATTTTTTTATTCCAATGCTAAGTGATCCCTGTCTATCTTGTAGATCCTGGCAACTGGAGATGTAGGCTTCCTAACCAGTTGTCTAGTCTGCCCCAATCTGACACTAGAGGGTAGTGGCTTTTCAAGAGTGAAAAGAGCATAATTTGTAACTGAAACTGCTGATACAACTAGTTGCTTAAGAATATGTTCATTGCTCTTTAGGACTGAGATTGAAATAACCACTCGTTTTCTGAGACAGACTTGCTCCTTAGCCTTCAAATACAGAGGATCAGTCACATATTTTGTCAAATAGAACTAGTAATGAAGGCTGCGAGTTTCTGGAGGTCACGGATTCAGTGAATTTCCTCTGTGACTTCTACAGCGGCTGGTGCACCTGCTCAGGGCAGCTCAGGCAGCTCTGCATGCTGCCTCTGCCCAGAGCACCGGCTTCACAGCTCCCATTGACTGGGAACCACGGCCAATGGAAACTGCGGGGGCAGTGCCTGCCTGGCCATGCCTCTGCCTAGTGGTCGAGCGAAGGGGATGTCAGCGCTTCCGGGGAGCCCACCTCACCCCGTCTCATGCCCCAGCCCTCTGTCTCCCTGTCCCCCTCCGTCCCCTGTCACCTCCAATACTCAAACCCCCACTCGTCCCCCCAAGCAACCGGTCAGCCCCTCCCCAAGTTTTATTCACTGGTATTTTTAGTAAAAGTTATGGAAGGTCAAGGGCCGTGAATTTTTGTTTACTGCCCGTGGCGTGTCTGTGACTTTTACTAAAAATACCTGACTAAAACGTAGCCTCACTAGTCATTAAAGATATAATTATTGCAAGGTGTGGTAAAATGGGCCATAAAAACTGCTCAGCTGTCACCTTGCAAGGTTATGATTTACAGCTTGCTCTTGATTTTGTCCAAATCTGAAATTTGTCCAAAAATACATATTTAGGCACCAATCCTGTAGGCACTTACATACTTGACTAGTCCCATTGATGTCAGTGGGATTGAGGCTTTAGGAAAGTGGCTACTTTGCCAGATTTATACTTTAAACCTGGTTTAAAAAAAATTAAAAAAGAAGTTCCAAACGACTACAATGATGTTTTAGAAAACCAATGGAAAAGGGTGGATTTTTTGTGTTTAAATAGAGTATATGTATATTTTTTTGAAAAATATGAATTTATCTTTAAACTTCCACTAGGCAAATATTAGTCAGTTGCCCTTTTAGAAACCAGTTTTACAATTTTTTTTTACTCTGACAAATATTGGTCTTGATGAGCGTTAAGGGACTAGCAATACTGAACATCAAAGTCCTCATTATTAACCAGCCAGCTGCACTTCTCACCACACTTTCCCTTCACATAAACCCATTCTTATCTATAGGGACCCATGTCCCCAGAGACATGGAACAAGTTCTTCTCTATGCTAACTGTGCACAACAGTGTCAAATTATGTATAATGATTTTGTAATGTGAATTAATGCTACCAGGGACTGAATTGAGACTGCTGATTTCATTACCCTTAGTACTCAGACTGGATTGGAATATGAATTCAGAGGCACAGATAAAAGGCTATGTACACATGGACTTTATGAGCCAGATCCTCAGCTGGTGTTAATTGACATGATGTCACTGAAGTTTTAAATCAGCTGAGAATCTGGCCCTAAGAACTTATGATTTACATAGACTCCTAAAGGAGTGCTTTACACCTTTTACTGCTTAAACTTGCTTTAGAGCTTGATTCTGATTTCATTATATCAACGTAAATCAGGAATGACTCCACTGAAGCAGACCTTCATAAAATCTTTGTGAGACCAGAATCAAGCCCTTGGCGAACAAGCTAATAGAGTAGAACCTCAAAGTTATGAACACCAGAGTTATGAACTTAACTGGTCAACCACACACCTCATTTGGAACCAGAAGTATGCAATCAGGCAGCAAAGACAAAGCAGCAAATATAGGACAGCACTATATTAAACATAAACTACTAAAAAAATAAAGGGAAAGTTTACAATTTTTTTTGATAAGGTAAGGTAACTGTTTCTGTGCTTGTTTCATTTAAATTAAGATGGCTAAAAGCAACATTTTTCTTCTGCATAGTAAAGTTTCAAAGCTGTATTAAGTCCATGTTCAGCTGTAAACTTTTGAAAGACGTTCATAACATTTTGTTCAGAGTTACGAACAACCTCCATTCTTGAGGTATTTGTAACTCTGAGGTGCGACTGTATTGCAAAGTTTTCAGAGGACCGAGGCCTGATTTACACAAAGTTTTTGTACTGGTATTGTGTCAGTTAAGTCAGTGTTTTTTTCTTTTTAAACCTGAATAGTTATATTAGTTCAGCCCCTAGTGTGGATTCAGTTTTACCAGTATAAAGATGCTCGACACTGGTATAGCCTCTTCCCCTTGCCATAGTGGTATAACTATATCCACACCAGAATGTTGTACACCACTTTAAATTATACCAGTATAGCTGAAATGGTACAAATTATCTGTCAACAAGCCCTAAGAGACATGGAAAATGGACGAACTGCTATAGTGGAATGGAGAACACAGTGAGATTAGTTTCCTTCTCCTTTCTAATGCAAGTTAAAAATAAAAATTGGAAGAAAAAAAAACCTCATAAAGCCAGATTCTCTACTGGTGTAAATGAGCACAGCTTCATTGGCTTCCACAGTGTTTATCCCATTTACTCCAGCAGAAAATGTTTTTGTGGCGAGGGAAGGGATATGGGTACAGTAAATTTCTAGCTAATTTTTAAAAAACTTATTTACCTGCTCACTTTTGATGTAGAAACACTGTCCCTAATATACTCCTCTAGCACTTCAGACTCAAAGGAAGAGAAACTAATCCACCTTCAAAATTAATAAGACTGGGAATTATGCTACTTTGGTGCAGTAAATTGCATGAAGTATCAGATGCCCTTGTTCCAGCGCTGTACCGCTGTCTCAGTGTTTGTATCTGAGTAAGAGCCAATTATAAATAAATTAGATTCAAGATGTGCAAATAGAAAGGAGGCGCTTTACAAAGCAATAAAAAAAGCATCTAAAATATAAATGGCCATTAAGCTTGTTTCCTCTTCGCTCTCATACATACCAGCCAAATGATTTACTTTCATGATCTAATATATTTAAACTATCTTGGTTGTAGGGGGTCATAATCACTGTGAGACAGGAGGAAAGACAATGCTAATCAAAAGTAAACTGTGACACCTTCCCCCCACCCCCATGCCACTAATCTTAATTGAATCAATCTCTTGCCATATGTTGACAGTGAATGATTACTTAAACCTGGGAGGCCAGGCTGGACAGAGCCTCCAGAATAAATAAATAAATAAAAATCTTCTTTAATCATTAATTTGTTCATTCATTCCCATTTGCTTCCATTTCTCAATGTCTCAGAAGACATACCCAATGCAACCTTCCTCCTCTTCAGCAATAATTTTAAGTGTTCTTCCCTATATACTCAAATGATTTTGAAGAAACTAAGTTGCTTGAAATGAATCCAAGCAAAGATTTTATTTTTAAGTGAAATCTAGTTTGGGTTTAAAAAAAGTTGAACATTTTGCTGAAATATTATTGGGATGACAGGTTTGTGAAAATACTAAAAAGAGTAATACTTTTTATACACTCAGAGGGAAACCAGTTTAGGTTTTGGAACTAAGCTATAGCACAGTAGAGGAATTAGGAAAAGCCTACCCAGATGAGCCTTTAATTAAGAAGTATTTCATAACCCATCCAAAGATTATGGTTAACCCTAATCAGGTGCAAAAGGGTGGAAGGGATAGGAGGACAGAAGGACCTAGAAGCTTTCTTTCCTTGTGACACTGTGCAGCGGCTAGTCATAATGCCAGTCCTTGAGGTCTGTTGGAACAAGGACTGCACAAAGCAACTACCAGGGAGGGGGCAGGGAAAGACTTGGCCATGCTCTCCTCTTTGTACCAGCCATTTGAGATGGGTTAGCAAGTGCATAGTGTAAACTGTAGCAGAATGCTCTGGCCTATGTGTCCCAGCATTCCTGGGGACATTGTGCTTGCGTTAGACAAATCACTGCCAGGAGCACTATTGGCACAGTAACTCCAGCCCCTAGTATGGATCATGAATAAAGATCTATAGATTTAATTATATGGGCTTGACCCAAAGCCCTTTGAACATCAGTAGAGAGACTCCCATTGACGTTAGTGGGCTTTGATAAGGTGTGAATATGTCATGTATGATACTTCTCCTAGATCTTGCTGAGGTTGATGATTTGGGAGATGGTTTGCAATTCTGAAGTTAAGTTCACTTTAATACTTTGTTTATACCAAATATACCATTCTCCTAACATCTCAGGTTATAAGAAGGGCCACCATTTTTAAAGCCAACTCCTAAGTGTTGCATGTGTCACCACAGTTGTAGACACTATTTTTTTTTAAAACAATAGCATTGCTAGTTTTTTAGCACCCAAGAATATGTTAGACACTTGCAATAATAGCTAATAAGACAGCTTTCAATTCTACCTTTTGTACCTGCAGCTGTTTGTGTTTGCTGAACCTCAACTGTAAAATTAGGCCGAATCCTGAAGTGAGATCCAAATGGGATAGAGGGGTCTCCTTGTAGGATCAGGACCCTTGAAGCTGGATTTAGCTGTTAAAATAAATTTAACAAGGCCAAAATTTTAAACTAACAAATAGTTTTAATTAAATAGTACTGATTGGACCATGAAGAATTAGGAAAAAGATTTTGATGACTATCATGCTCTTCATATTTTATGTAATTCATTATAGAACTATATAATTTAAAATATTGCTATATTACACATTGAAAGACTCTCACTGTATGCACTTACATGCCAATTGATGTTTAAAAGTATATTTAGTAGTGATTGCAGTACAGTGCAATACAAATCTTTAACATAGTAGTTGAACCTCACTAAATATATAATCATTTGTATTCAACAAACATCTAGCCTAAACTCCTTAGATATAAGAAAGTGTTTACAAAATTAAACTTATTTTCTCAACATATTTATTCTCTGTATAAAGTAGCTCCATTTTATTATTCCATTTGATTTGGTTTTGTGCAGACAGAGTTACTCTCTTAAGAGAGTAACTCTGTCTTAAGTATGTCCTTGGGGATCCATTGCACTGTATAGCTAGACTTTCTTCTAAAAGAAAGGAAGTCACATTTCACTTTTTAGTGTGGGTTTTTAAAAAAATCCCATCTAATTCACAGAAAGGAAAAAAAAACCTCTTTCCACTTTAATAGAGCTAACACGAGTCATTTAAGAAATATCTGAGATTAATAGGAAAAAAATAAATCTTTCCATTGACAAGAATAGGAGAAAATAATTTCATCCTATTTCTAAATTAAGACAGCAGATTTGGTTAGCTCTCTTCCTAGAGACAATACTATTTTAAAGTGCCATTTCATTTTATTTTGATGTACATCTTTAGAGCAGATTAACATTGATTTATAAAATGTTTGTGGAAGTTTGCATTATTCTGAGGTAATAAATCCACATGCACATAGTTCTGTATTATATAGATCATTTAAGTGAGCGTAATTTTAACATTTTGATGACAGTTTTAGGATCCTACCAAGCAGTGATAAAGCTAGCCGTTATACTACGTGATAATTCTACCTTTCATTATAATGCAGAGTTTCTCCATTCTAAATCAGGCCAAGATGCAAGTTAATACCCATGGGCAGTATTCATTCATTATGCATGTACATTATTCCTAAAATTATTGATAATACTTTTCATAATAGTTATTTGACATACATTAACTCTTGCAGCTATATTAGTATTAAAGATACCTTTATTAATCTTGAATATTTTGTTGAATAATAAATATGGTCTCAGAGGCTCTTATGGCTTCCCTAAGTTAAAAGCTACTGTCAGCTATAATGCTGTAAATCAGTTGTTTAATTATAAAACAAGGTGTTGGAGTGCTGTATTTTTATCTGTGGTTGCTTATTTAAATATCTGTGCTTTTATTAGATTTGTATCATACTGCATAGGGACATTTTTTTTTTAAAAAAAGGAAAAACCTCAACAAAGGCATTCTGAAGGGACAAACAACTTGCATTATTTAGCAAGCAAATAGGCACTTTTGCCCGTAGTTATACACATCGTAAAGCTTGTTTGAAGCTAATGGAATTTGAAAAGGTTCTATGATAAAGAAATATATGAATACTTCTAACACTGCAGAAGCCTCAGCTACAGTTGAGATGTATTTAGTGTAGCTCAAGATGTTGAGGGGAAGGGACTGTCACTCTACGATCCCCACAGTACCAGGACTGTCTGATGGCCAGACCAATCCCCAGTGTAAATTAGGGCAGCCATATGACTGCTAATTTATGCCACTGCTCTTGGCCTCCAAGAGGCCATTCCGACAGACTGGGATCAGTGGAGCATAGCAATGCCCAGGTCACACTTTCCCTTGGCAAGACCTTTGCATCGGGGGCCAGAAAAGGGGTGGTGTAGGAGTCCTGAAAGGGATTCCCTCACAAAAGGCATCACCTCCAGGGGCTGGTGAAGCCAGCTTTACAGCTGTTTTGTGCCATCCTACCTGGCAAAGATATGTATTACAACTTGGGTGTTACAGTTGATCAAAAATATGACATTTTGTTGAAGTCAAACATTTGTGGAACTAGACTAGTTTCAATGGGAATTGTCAACAGAAAGTTTTCTTAAGTATAGCTTGGAACTGAGAGGGCAAAATGCCATCTTACTGGTTAGGCCACTCACTTGGGAGACAATATAGAGCTTCAAGATTCTACTTTGACTGGTTCAGAACTGGGACTTGAACCTGGGTTTCCTCACTTCCCAGGTGAGTGCCCTAACCTATTAGTTATTCTGGTGTGGGTCTCTTTCTCCATATGTCTCATTTTTGTTCTGCCTCAGAACGAAAATAACTTCAGAAGCCTTTCACAAAACTAAACTCTTGTTTTCTGGATCCACTTCAAGCATTACTTTAGGCATGGTGAGAATCCTGAGCTAAGGGAACCAATGTTATGAGAAGACAGAGAAGAGAGGTGGTGACTATCCTCAAGATTACTGCTATTGTCTTCTAGATTTAGTTATTTCTCTTTAGATTTAGAAAATTTAGGAAATCACAGTACTTCAGTTTTCCCAAGGTGGCTCTAACATTCCACCACATCTTTCTGACTTGCTCCTTGGCCTTGGTTGGAACCTAAAATGGTTCTAGCCTGAAACTCTTTTACCCTTTAAAGCCTTTTGCCTTTCAGGATCATCCTACACCCTACTCTTCTTTCCAGACTATTGCCCCCATCCTTTCTTTGTCTGCTCCCAACACCTCTCACACTTTCACTTCTAGGCCTCCAGAGCTGACTTCTGGGGTCTGCAAAGCCCACAGCTGAGCCACTCCCCCCCAATTTGGGGTACTTTAAAAATAAAAGGAGAATCTCAGCTGTCACTAAAAGAACATAAACCAAGTTCTTCAGCCTGTTCTTTATAAACGTGTAGCCTTGGAAATGCAATGAGATGTAACCATAGAATCATGGAACTGGAAGGGGCCTCGAGAGGTCATCTAGTCCAGTCCCCTGCACTCAAGGCAGAACTAAGTATTATCTAGACCATCTCTGACATGGGTTTGTCCAACCTGCTCTTAAAAATCCCCAATGATGGAGATTTCACAATCTTCCTAGGCAATTTATTCCAGTGCTTAACCACCCTGGCAGTTAGGAAGTTTTTCCTAATGTCCCATGCAAGCTAATCACTAGGGATGAAAGCTAGTCACAGAGTTTTTCTTAAAGTCATAGAGTAGTCACAGTCACCCACAGCCACTCTGGAATAATCATAGCCATTAGGTCTCTTGATTTCTGGAACGATCCCAGGTCAGTTCTCAGGTACCACCAATGGCAGTATAGTCCCTGCACCTGAATCAGCTCTTCTGTGGAGCAGCCACCATGATCTTCAGCCACAAGGAGAGGCAGTTCAGTAGCATGAGAGGCAATCTGGCCTAGTGGATTGAGCATGGGACTAATCCCAGCTCTGAGAGATAAATGCCTCTTCCCTGTAAGGCTACACAGAGATAAAAGCCTCCTTTTGCAGGCTCTCTCCTCTCGAATCTGCACAGAATCGGACACAATTTAGCCTCAAGCCTCTCTCTCAGACTTGTTCTTCACTAATAATGTTTGGCATATAATATGTGGTGGGTTCCCCTTTCTATTTTGGTGCATTTACTACAGAAAAGTTATTTTATTTTTTCATACATTGTCACGTCCCCCAACCCCGCAACCCAAACCAGAGGAACTCAGTATTATGTTTTGGCCAATTCTCAACCAATGGAGAGGTTTTGTTCATATTCATAACCAAATGCAAGTCCGTCTCCAAACGGTCATGATTGCAGCTTCATTAAAAGCTTTTTTTAAAAGATGCAAAAAAAACCCCCACAAAATTGATGCAGGGTACAAAAAACTAATTGTAATGGCAGCATAATTTACCAACATACATGAAAGCCTCTCTGGTATTTCCGAAATGAGGGCCGAGATTCTGTACTGTTCTCTGGGAGGCCTGGTACAGGAAAGTGCATCTAGGAAAAAGTGGGGATGAAGATGCCTTTAAGCACCTTTGGGTATGTCTATACCACCTGCTGGATTGGTGGGCAGCGATTGATCCAGCGGGGGTCAATCTAGTCGACATCTAGTCTAGAAGTGATAAATCGACTCCCAAGCGCTCTCCCGTCGACTCCTGTACTCCACCGGAGCGAGAGGCGTAGGCGGAGTCAACGGGGAAGTGTCAGCCATCAACTCACCCCAGTGAAGACACCGTGGTGAGTAGATCTAAGTATGTCGACTTCAGCTATGTTATTCACATAGCTGAAGTTGCGTAACTTAGATCGATCCCCCCAGTGTAGACCAGGCCTCAATGTCTTCCCTATTCTGGGCTACTCTAGGAATTAGCACAGTCCCTGTCATAAATGAACTCATCAGGAGCTACTCTAAGTTATGATGACTCCTGCAACATACCCAGCACTGTCTGTGTATGCTAGTGGAACTCCCTTCCTGTCCCAACACACACCATTCTGTCCCCAGCACCATCCCACATTGTTACAGTGGCATACAAGGGTGACATACAGCAGTAGTTCTCAAACTTTCCTGACTACTGTACCTCTTTCTGGAGTCTGATTTGTCTTGTGTACCCCAAGTTTCACCTTACTTAAAAAGAGTCACTGCACATTATTAGTGAAAAATTGTTTACTCTCTCTTTTTACTTTAAAATTATAAAATATGTCAATTAGAATATAAATATTGTACTTACATTTCAGTATATAGAGCAATGTAAACAAGTAATTGTCTATATGAAATTTTAGTTTTTACTGACTTTGCTCGTGCTTTTTATGTAACTTATTGTAAAACTAGGCAAATATCTAGATGAGTTGGTGTACCCTGGGAAGACCTATGTGTACCCCAGGGGTACACATACTCCTGGTTGAGAACCACTGACATGCAGACAGAGTTCCTCCATAGCTGCATCTAACTTTATGTAGATATTAAAAAATTAAAATGCTTTTTGTTACATCAAATAAAACTGGGAAAAAGCCTAATATACTTTATACCTTTTGTTCTGTTCAAACTTTAAGAAACACTCCCTATTGGGAATAACTTCAGAGACTTGGATTTTCCTAGTTTACTAACTGTAACAAATAAATCTGAATAAATCCAAACTTCAACAAGGAGGACTGAATCAGCCGCATTTAATATGTCTAGTGAAAATATCCAGATATTAAAAGGCTTAGCATGTTGGGCTCTGTGTTTAACAACAAAGTGAAAAACTCTGTGGATTACTGTAGTAGTAACTGTTCTGTAGCTTTTTTTAAGTTGATATCTGAAGTCAGACACCCAGACTTTTTCTTCACATGACTAATCCATTCTCCTGTGACCTCTCTTTAGTTTGATATTGAATCAGGAACAGAAACTGTAGCTTCAGCTGACCCCAAACATTTAGTTACATTAATCACAGGGTGTTTTTGGACTCTGAGCATACTGAATGAAAGACACTTTCTTCGTGAGACATTGATCAAACAGTCTACAGGTATCAGTACATCGAAGCACATTAATCATCTTGTACATTATCAGTTCCACCAGTAGAATATGTAAATGTGATTCCTGTCAATGATAAGGGAAAGTGGAATTTATTCCTAAAACTGGTCCATCTGGAGCTGTTGATATAATCTTACCTAAGACAATAGGTTGTAAAGATAAATTTTAGCATTACTGATGCTGTGCTGCCAATGGACATGAAGTACAAGTAAATTAAAGGTAAGAAAAAAAAGAAAGCAGTTATACTTCAGTCACTTGTGGGATTTGCTGTTCCCCTACATAGAGGAGAGGATGTTTTCTGCTTAATAAAACAGTGCAGTTGTATGAAAGCTCTTATAATTGTAACCATAGAAGTTCTGCTTAAGAGTATGCTCTTCTTCCTGCATCAGTGCTCTTGCCCTAGAATATACCTGTGATATACTTGCCTTGTGGCTAAGGATGTGATGTTCATACTTATTGTAAAACTCTAAGGCAATGACTCACCTTCACAGATGGCTCACCTTCACTCATACGAATCAGGCCGTTTGAGTGAGTTGCAACATGTATCTTGCTGAAAGTGTTTTACATATCCCTCTTTGTACAGCATTATTACCCCCACAAAAAGTGTTCCAGCCAAACAAAAATTCACTCATTTCCATATCTTGGGCCAGATTTGGGAACAATGCTAAATGGGCACCCCACCCCCACCCTAGTATGTATGTGCCTGTGTTCAGTCCTCGTGGAGTTTATTTCTGACAGGAGCAAGAATAATCTAGATGTGGTATGTGCCCATAGCTCCCTGCTGGGTGTAGAAGCCTGGGTGGCATAGGAAAGCGAGGGATATATAAACAGAAAAATCATACGCCTGACTACCATGTCCCACCCCTTCGTTGCCCTTACCTGTTATACTGTCATGGAAGGTTTGCAGAGTTGGAGTAAGGGTGGTCTTCTGTCCCAGGCTCCCTCTGCTGGGCATGGATTTTTGGGTGGGTGCCTCTAAGTCTTGCCAGAATGTGGGCCCTGGAATTTGAAAGAAATTAAGAGAAAAATCTAGAGCACAAAGTGTAGAAGTTAAATTCATTTTGGGTCTGATCCTACCTCCATGGAAGCTAGAGACACAAAGTTTTCCCACTGATGTCACTGGTGAAGGATCAGGCCCTATTCACTACAATTGGCTTCATCCTGTCAATCGTACTCACCATGGGTAAAGGAGCAGGATGGGGCCCTACTGTAAACTACAAGAAAAGAACAATGCTTTTGTAGTCTTTTAACCAAGGTTTCATTATGGCGCTACTGAGAAGATGTAATAATGATTAAGGAGTAACTTTAATTGTAACCCCTCTTTCTTCGAGTTCTTATCACTTTCCAAATATTTTCCTTTGGGCTGTCATGCCCCTGTGTTGTTTTTGGGCCAAAAGATATTTTTTGGACAATCTGGTAAAATTCCAGCCCATATCATCCCTTCCCCCCTTAGATCAAGAGAAGGGATACTCTGCAAACACATCCACCTCTCCTTCAGCATAGAAAGGAGACTTAAGCCACATTCCATGGCATTGAGCCGGTCTTGCCAATGCCAAGAGGACAGAACAATCTGTGCAGGAGGTAGAGGACAGGCAGGGTGGGAAGGCACATTTCCTGCTCCTCTCACCCTCTCTCCCCCTGAAATTTCTTGGATAAGATAATACAGTTCAAGGCTTTTCCACAGAGGCAGCATGGGATGTTATCAGACTGACATGCCCACTGGGGGAGGCCAATGCAGACACACTGCTAGGGAGTGGTCAACTATGCTGCCATTATCCCTGAAAACCCATCAGGAGTTGGTGTTCATTTAAGGGATGTGGAAACCGAGGTCATAGTTAACTTATTTGGAGAACGCCATTCGTTTGAGGGATCAGCGTAGGGTTGCCAATTTTGATTGGACATATTCCTGGCAGTGTCATCATAGGACAATTTTTAATTATAGATTAATGTTTAATTCCTGAAGACTCCAGGACAATCCTGGAGGGTTGGCAACCCTAAATCAGCATCAGAGAGAAATCATTCCATTGGTCCCTCCTGACTATTGCCTCCTGATCCATGGAGCAGAATAACTGAGGTGCAGCCACAGAGGGGCTCAGAGGGATTGGGAATAATAATGGCACTGCCCTACTTCTGCTCTCACAATCTGCATTCTCTCTCCTCAATGATGAAGAGGGGATGATCAGGCCCTTTGCTAATACAACACTATTAGTTCAGATTTACACTCACAAGAGTTAGGAAACTCAAAATTAGGTTTCCACCAGAAATTGCCATTGGTCCATATAGAGGAGTCTACAGTGAAGCTGGAGGTGTGATTTCCAGCTTGGCTAGATGTACACTCGCTAGTATTGATTGAACTAACGTGCTAAAAATAGCAGTTTAGCCACTGCAGTGCAGATGTGGGGTGGAGTAGCTACCCAAGGGCAATCCAGTCTGAAACCCTAGGGACATACTTAGACTTCTTACTGCCTGTATCACCTCAGGCCTGCTGCTATTTTTAATATGCTAACTCGATCAACGCATGTACATCTACCCAAGCTGGAAATTACACGTCTACCATAGACATACCCTAAGATAAATTAATATACATGATGCTGCATATGATATGTATGCAGGGTTGGGGGAAGAGAGTTTACAATTGCTGCACAAGGAAAAAAAATCTGTTGGAATGACCTACGCTTTGCAAGTTTAAAAATTTTAGTCATAACATTGCATTCATGTTTCTTTTTTAACTCGATTTACAAACTCATTACTATTTTATGAAAGACCCATTAATAGGGCTGGTCAAGAAATGGTTTTCCCATCCTGAGATTGAGATTTCAATGACTTTTCCTGTCTGTAATCAGGACAAAAAAGTCAAAATCTAAACAAACAAACAAAAACAAACAAACATGTTGTGAACTGAGAGACCCCCCCCCCCCCAAATCCATTAACTTGAATGGAATGTTTTCTTTCAATAATTTAAAAATGCTTCATTTTGATTTCAACCATTTTTCTTTTAAACCTGGTTTTAGTAGAAATTAAGTTGAAATTTAAAACAAAAAGTGATTTTGAACCAAAAAAACAAACGGTTTCAAAAGTGGTGAAAAGGTCCCTTGAAGTGTGTGTTAACTACTTATGCTAAACAACCTGTTTCTCCTTGTGTTTTAGCTGAGACATTCTGAGTACATTTCTCAGATCCCAAGACGGGATCTGTGTAAGCTCGAAAGCTTCTCTCTCTCACCAACCCAAACTGGTCCAATAAAACCTATTACCTCACCCACCTTGTCTCACTCATAGTTATGTATGTACAAAAACTGCATAGAGTATTACTGTCTCATTCTGAGATGGAGAGTCTCCGATGCCTCAAAGACTCACAGCCACACAACATGTGTCATTCCACGTATGTAGCTCTTACCATGGGAGGAAGAGGTGGGGATAATCATTATCTGTTAAGTTCACTCCCTCTGGGGCACCTGGCATTGGCCACTGTGGGCAGACAGGATACTGGGCTGGATCGACCTTTGGTCTGACCCAGTATGGCCATTCTTATGTTCTTAAAGGGCAATGTGTGACATGGGCCTATGGGTGAATTTCAAAAGCTAAAAATCAGCTCTGTACAGGCTGAGGCTGAAGCTACATCTCAGAAGCAGCCTCTTGCTTTGTTATCAATAGCTGGAAAAGACAAGTAATTATATTTTTATCCATTGTACACATGCCCTTCTCCCATCCCTTCTCAGCCTCCCCCCTCCCATTTGTTGTTGTTTCAGTTTAATCTGTTTAAAGAGCTATATCATCACTTCAGAGCATTTAGGAGTTCCTATAATAAAGCAAAGGGAGTTATGGCACCATTAGTCATTTTCTAAGGTGTAATCAGCTAAATGATAAAAATAGCTGATTATAGCAGCAAGTTCAGGCCACTGGAGTAAAGGGGGAGTCAGCATTTCCATTACAAACCTCGTTATTGAGAGGTTTACAGCTTGACTGTATTAAAAAAATTGCTCCAGGCTGAAACTTGGCATCCATTGTCTCAACCCCCAGAAGTTATTTATTTAGTTTTCCAAACAGATTTAAATTGCTTAAACTGTCCTGATTTTGCTGTCTTATTTTAAAACCAACCAATCAGCTTCCTGATGAAGATATTGTGGTCCTGGGGACTAGTGAGAACCATTAGAATATATGCACAGGTATGGGGCTGTCAGTTTTTAAATAGAACAAGAAAGTTGGGTGAATAGCTTGTGATACAGTCACAAAAAAGTCTCTGTCCATGTACTGAAAGAGCTCTACAAGCCTAGGCACCTATCGGGCTATTTTTACCCTATCACAGACAGTACAAGGAGAAAAATCAAGATTGCACCCCTTCATTGTTTGGGTCCCCTCACTGTTTGGGTTTTTATGGGGCTTGACTTCTCTATATCCCCTCATTAATGCCATGCATCTGAAGAAGTGGGGTTTTTTACCCATGAAAGCTTATGCACAAATAAATCTGTTAGTCTTTAAGGTGCCACTGGATTCCTCATTGTTTTTGTGGATATAGACTAACATGGCTATCCCTCAGATCATTAATTCTCACTGTGTCATAGACACTTCATGGAGTTCTGAAGACAGGGCCTGATTAAAAGCCTACAGACATCTATGCAAAGACTCCCACTGATTTCAATGGGCTTTGGATGCAGAAATCCTTCCTAGGCCACTGCATTATGGTCAGTGCTGGTCTTCTTTCATTAATAATCTTTTCTCTGCTAGAGGAACCCACAGTTTGTTTTACTTTAAGATAATCTCATCTTAAATTAGAGAACTCGGATTTTTGGAAATATCTTTGGGAGTCTAGGAGTGGTACCCCATCTCAGGGACTTATCCAAAGATCCAGGGAACAGAACTCAACCCCAGAAAATGAAGTGAAATTAATTAAAAGAAATGTATTAGTGGAACATTAAGGCTGAACAAAAGTAATAGTGTAACAGCTCAACTGCCACGACTGTATGTTTTATGTTGCACATTGAATAAGGACTTTAAAGTTATATATTAATCTATATATTTAACATTTTTATTAAATTTTCAGAGGAATACTTACTAAGGAGAAATGTCTAAATTTAATTTCTCTTAGCTCAGTCTGTTCTTCTGCATATACATTTTGGCAGGATGCAGCAAATTGTACAGATATTTCTTTATGGCCTCCATGCTTTTCAAATGTTTTAGATTGTTTTATTTTCATTACCACTCATGATGTGTACTGCTTCTTTGATCAGCAGGCTCAGAGTTTACTGGTTTTCAAATATATATGACATTCAAAATATCTTTATTTAGTATATCTGAGTGTTCAATTTTATGGTAAGTAACTATTAGATACATTTTTTTTAACTTTAAGTTTTAGAGGTACCCCTACAGATGGGCATCGAGCCCATACAAGGGAAAACTTAAAGGAGGAATATTAAGGTATAGATAGGAAGGGTGGTGATGCATCTTCATCATGAAAGATCAGTAGCTCCTAGGAGGCACTGTTTCTAAAAGGATTATGTGCTTGATTCATTTTATTGGGATTTTTATTTGTGCATATTAGAGGCAGGAACATAATAACTGGCCCACATTTATTGAAATTGCTAGGCAAGTCCATTTACCCAATTATCTGAGGGAATTTTCACAGCGTGGATGGATAGCTGTGTGAGTTCATCTTTAATTATAGGTTTGTCTTTTCTTTTAAGAAACAAAGTTATTCCAGAGAATATGACCTTCCAGAGACCATGGTTGCATGTATGTAATTCCAGGGCTGACTTTCCAATGCCTCTTTTGTTGACTGGCTTGGACTCTGGGTTCTTTGTTGGAAGGGGAAACGCCTGCAGACCTGATGTGAGAGCGGATTGTTCATGAGCTGCCTTGTGCCCTTTTGGTTTTAGTTTTCTGTGGATTTAACTCGATTGGAATGAATACAGTTGCTGTCATGTGAACAAAAAGAGGAGCTATGTGCAAATTCCTCATTAGATTCCAATCAGGAACTCTTTGCGAAGAAAAAGCAGGTATTTCACCAGTCCTCTTATCACACTGGTCTGAAAATAAACTTACTAGTTAAAGAACCATTTGCCTACTAATCTGCTTCCCCATTTGCAAACTAACCTTCCTTGGTTTATCCGTTGACTGCTTGCCATGCAAAAGAGTGACAAATCGTGCATTTTTAGTGCAGCCATGTAAACCATTTCTTTGAGAACATGTCCCTTGGGCTACACTCTGCAGACTCAAGTCAAAAGATACTTCCGATGCTGAATATATGCAGAATAAAACCCATCATCATTCAAGAATGTCATTTTGTCGGAGGGGGCAAAAGAAAAGTTGATTTTGACTGACAAGCCCCTTATTTCAAAGTGTGTGAGCCACATCAGAAAGTATTCAAGACTCCATATGTTAGAAGAAAACACTGAATACCGCATATAACATTGACTTTATCATTCTTTAATCTCAGTTTAATTGCTGTGGTCAAGTTACCCCATACTTAATAACCCACAGCTTGGTCTATTATTTAAAATGGTTGACACATACTTTGTTTTAAATGTCAGTGCTGGTAAAGCCCTGGACTTGGCAATGTTGTGCATGATAGATGGCAGAGGAGATGGATCATCTGTTTGTTGTCTGTGCTCTTGGTATGTTGGCTGCAACTTTTTCAACTATGACACTAGGCTGGTGCCAAACCCAAAGCTACTGAATGGGTAACGTTATCCCTTGTATCTGATGTTCATAGCTAATCATTCTTGATTTCTTTGGCTGAATTTACAGGAATGTGTAATATTATATTGCCCAAGTTAGAGGCAAAATAGAGTAGTTTCAAATTGGGCTGATTTAATTACTTCAGCATCCAGTGGCACCTTTGTTATTAAAGGATTTTCACAAAGCAGTACATAGTCTAATTATGTATTTACACTAGAGACTGTTACAGCATCTGCTGGGTAAATAATATACATTTGTAGAATGCTCTAGCTACTAATTTACACAGCCGACCATGGAGGCTCTGAAAGGTTGATGCATGCCATCATGTCAGCTCTCATATGCTTCCAAGCCTTCCGCTTGTCTCTTTTCAACTACCAATAAAACAATGGAAACCACACACCAAAAAAAGCAAACCTCCTATACTAAAATAATGTTTGGAATCTGAATTCAGAGTAAAAGCTGCAACTCCTACCAAAGGTGCCCTCTTGTCCCTAGCTATGTGGCAGTGCAGGAGAAGTGTTCTGTCATCTCTAGACAGCTCCGAGGCCCACATTTACATAAACACAAGCAGAAAGGTTAAAGATGAAATGTAAATTTTCATATGGATTTCTGGCTTATGTTCTGTTGGTGCAAATCTACCTTAAGGCCACCATAACTGGTTTCCAGAGGATCTCCCCTTGTATAGGGGATTTTTGGGTGGTATATTACTGCCATAGCCCTGCAATGGATGCTGGAGCCACAGCTATGGCATAGTTCAAGTGCACTAAAATTGGGTAATTCCTAGCTGCTTTGTCATCCCCCTGGGGCTGTTGGTAGCTGGTGCAATTCATAGCAAACCACAGGGCTATACTACTACTGAGTGTAACAAGGGCTGTCCCGACACTGACCGGTGCGGACCAATCCAATTGGGGAGTGGAAAGGTGGTTCATGAGCTGCACTGAGCACTCCCCAGCCTTATCTTAGGATCAAAGCCTCTCGATCAGGGCTGAAGTAAACACTTATGAGAATAGTTACAGTAGATTAACATGACTGATGGAAGGCTGGTGTAAGGTCGAGTGCTTGGCAAATCAGTGCCAAAAGTTCTAGGCTAAGCTAGGAATCCATTAGTGGGGTTTTGGGGATAAGAGTTGAGATGTCCCATGCTCTGAACTTCAAGCTGCTTTGCAGAGTGGAAACTTTGCAGAGTAGAAAAGGAGGTTCATTATGACTTACTGTTAATAAAAGAGGTGCTTAACATCTGTGAGTGACTGCAATTCTCTTAATTACCACCAGAGGAGCAGTTTGCCACCAATATGACAAAGACTAAAAGCAGAAAGAAATTTACTGGGGCAATAAAGGAAGTACATTGATAATAGATATAGAAATAGCATGGATCCTGCCTACTCCTATGGTTCCACAGTGCAGAGGAAGGGAATGGAAGGAGCAGTTGCCAAGTTTTTCTTTTAAAAAAAAAACAATCTGCGCACCAAGGTCCTGGCTTTCTAGAGGTTCCTGATGCAGATCCATACCTCACACTCTTTTGAAGGCAGCAACAAGGTGGTGCTGGACGAATGGTCACTGTGAAAATCTCATCCTTTCCAATCACTACCCTGCTCACATGAGCAACAGAGCCTGTTCCAGCCATTAGACTGACGCAGAGACCGTGGAATGATTTCAATCCTGACCCACAGCTTGGGGAAAGGATCACTTCCCACTTTAACTCTATAGAGAGTTATTCAGTGCCTCGCTGAGCTGTGCTGGGGAGAAGATTTGGACCAATGTTGCCACACATTCTATATTTCCATTGAACTACAAATCAGAAAATGGGCCAGTGTTCATGAAAAATGTGCTCTTTCACATTAAGAACTCTCAAAATTTTTTTGTAATTTCACATGTTTTTGATGCCGATTAAAAAAAGCCAGCTATCGTCAACAATTTCACAAGCACAATACGGGACAGAAACAAACAACAACAACAACAAAATAAAAAAAGACTAAAAGCAGAAAGAAAGCTTAAAATAGCAACCCATTTCTTTATAACAGCAATTTCTATCATTCCTCTTTCTTGATCCTGCATTTGTGGTGTAAATAATTTACACCAGGAATAAAAGAAAACTCTAGATTTCTGTGGGAAAAGATACATCTGAAGTCTAAAAGGACAGGAACAGTCTTTCTCTCAGTGAGGGACAGCTGAGCATTTTACGGGGCATCCACTAAGGCCCTAATTCAGCAAGGCATTTGAGCATATGCCTAACTTTAACTCCAATGGAAATTAAGCACATGCTTAAGTGCTTTGCTGATTCAGGGCCTAATATCAATGAATCTAAGGTGAATTGATTTGTGAGAGACCAGAGTGTTGACCCGATGTGTACTGAAGTGCACTGAAATGAGACATGGTTGAAATATTTGTTGATTGTGTGGTTTGCCTCTTATACCCAAAGGCCTTATTTATGTTGAGCACAACACAGTAACTGTACATTTTTGTCACTTGGTTGAAAAAAAAGGGAAGTATATACAAAAGTTTCGCAGCAGTTCTAGTGAGTAAAGCAGTGTAACACTAGACCCACATGCTCAACGGCTTTTGTTGGAAAATGCTGCACAGCAATGAAAGATTTAAGAATGAGACATTGGTGAAAAAGTCAAGAGTGAGGCAGCCTGAAAGAATGCACAATTAATATTGCACCGTATGTGATTTAGGAATAAGATTATCCATGAAAATCTTACTCTGCGATGCAGAATGACTAGTGCTTGGGGAAAAAATGGTTTCCTCTATTATGGGAGAAACAGTGTTTCCTTCATTGACAGCAGCTTTCATGTTAATGATCATAGCAAAAGTGTAACAGGAGAAGTGAAAGATAATTAGGAACATGACATTAATAGTGGATTTGCGAAATCTTGCCTAACAGGTGGGTGGAGTTTATCTGAATTTGTTTCAGCTGGAGCACTGAATCACATAGACAGTCTGTAAAAGTATTGCAGATTGTGAGAAAAAAGGTAAGAATGGTTAAATGTGCTACTTGGCTCCATCAACATGTGCCCTTTCTCTCTTTTCTAGCACAGTCTCCCAGTTAAGACATCCCTTGTTTCTGCAGCTCTGTATAAGAAAGCAGAGAATATTGGGTTTCTTTTCAACACACTGATAAGTAAGGGGAAACATCTGTGGTTTAAACAAAGTGTACAAAAGGTTAAAAAATATTAACACCCCCCTCTTGTTTTAAATGACACCTAGACACCCATTTTCATTAAAATAAAATTTATGAGTTTAAGTATGAAGAGAAGATATTTAGAAGATTGAATTCTATGATGCTCAGAGTAGAAGTCTGAATGTCCATCTAGACAGCACATGCCACTTGCAGGCTCCCAACCATGGAAGCGCCAGTCTAAAAATATTTGTTTCAGTTTACTAACAAACTTTTTTTTTTTTGGCAATCCCACCAAAATATCAGCACCCCCTGTGATACGAGCATCAGATTTACCCTCAGGTTCACAGGAATTGCAAAAAAGCCTAACCCCATCCAATTCTTAATAAATCAAGTGGTGAAAGCACTTCAAATGAGAACTTTGCTGAAGAGACATATAACCCACAGGTATCAAAGGCTCAAGCCATGTAAACTGGCCATTTGCCCTTTTTGACATGATCAAAAAGTTTTAAAAAAAAGAAACATGGAAAAAAATCACTACCTCACTGATATTTTTATCAAACTAGGACAAGCAAGAAAGTGTGATTGTGCCTCTCAGTAATTCAGTCACTCTGATTTTGCTAAATTGTGAAGGATTTATCACACTGCAAAGTTACTAAGGATTATGGAGTTGATCCAAAGCCCACTGATGTTAATGGTGAGAAGTCATTCCACTGACTTCAGTGGGCTTTGAATCAGGACGTTGGGGGCTCCCTATTTTGGGCAATGAGGTACAGTGCATGAATTGGGTTAATCTGTCCTTTTCTTGCATGTCCCATTGGCTCTATTTAGAAATTGCTTCTGTTTTCCCTAGTCTTCCCTTCCCACTTATCTTATTTATGGGTTTTTCTCAGTTTTTCTGTAAAGAACTTTTGATTAATTTAAAGAAATTGCCTAGAAAATATTGCAAATATTACAGCTCCTCAGCATAATTAATGAAATTATTTGGTCATCAACATGGATTACACAGTGGGCACTTAATTGGTATGCTCTAGGTACAGGGATAGAGGCAAGTTCAAAAGTGGTTGGTGATGCCGGGAAACAAGAGGAGGGCATAGTTTAAACAAAACACAAACAGCAATTCATGAACACAAAATCTGGAATTTTTTTTTTAAATGTTGGGTAGCTATGTCTTGCATGAACAGCATTTTAGTGGCTAAGATACTGCAGCTGATACCGACATTGGTAGCATCACAGGAGTCTTTCTCATCAGCATTATCTGTTCTCGAACAATTTCTCCTGGGCATTAGGCATAAACCAACTTTTTTTCAATGTCAGCAAGTCTTCATTTATATTTCAGTTCCTCTTGCCCTTTTAGTAGAGGGCTGTGATAAAGGACATGTCACTGCTATAAACCATGTTCCCCACTCCCGTTGCCATGTAAGATTTTTGACATAGAGAAGAGCAATTATCTGAATATTTGGACAATGACATTTCTTTGGTACCATGTTGTGGTATGGAGATCTAGAGGATGTCTCTATTCTAACGTCCAAGCACGGGGCAATGTTCTGTAGTACCATCGATACATGATGCATTGCAAGCAAGCTTTCAGGCAACAGAAACATCAGCATTAGCAAGAGCAGAGTGGGTTGAGGTAGTTCTTCCACTCTTTGTAATGAAGTAAATCTGATTCCTGGAACACAGACAGTAGCATAGGGGGAGATGATGTTGAAGAATGCCACATAGAAAGAGCCAATTCAAAACCAGCTTCCAAGTTTGCACCTTCAAAGCTATTGGCCCTATCAGTGGCAAGTTTAATTTTATAAGCACAAGAACCAGGTTGATTCTCAGTAACAGATCTTCACATGCGTAACTCCTCTGATTTTAATGGAGTTACTCCCAATTCAATGGAGAGAAGAATCAGGCTCCTAGAATTGTGATGTTTATCTTATTTGGGAGCAGAAATGTTTGAATCTACAAAGAAGATATTTGAATGTCTAAATTTTGTCATTTGCACGTACAGCTGGTTATTCTTAGGAAACTGAAGTGCAAAGCTAGAAGCTGGGTTGAAGGCAGATAAAATTTAGTATCGAGTGAGAGAGCTGCATAGTTCCTTACATCGTCAAAAAGGTGGATCCACTATCTGAAATCTATGCTATTGGAAATCAGTTGGCCAAACCCCAAACCACTATCTTATGTCTTGGCAAAAAGTTAAAAAAAAATCATTAAAAAAAAAAAAAGTAAAGTATTCTATTGCCAGTGTCAGCAGTAATGATAAAGCATTGCCACCCTAAGAACTATCATATTTATGATGGAGTCTATTCAGATTTTGGAATAATCTTTTTAAACAAGGCAAACGCACCAATTTAGAGTCAAATGATGTTACCAGTCTTCATTAGGAATTCCTGAAAGTACAGATGTTTGAGAACGCCATGTATTATTCCAAAAGGACTCTAAAGCCATTTAAAAAAAGACATTTAAAACAGAGATTGGTAAAAATGGGGACTCATCAGTTACACTATGCTGAGTGTAGGTGACCAGATGGCAAGTGTGAAAAATCGGGACAAGAGGTGCGGGGTAAGAGGCGCCTAAATAAGACAAAGCTGTGAATACTGGGGCTGTCCCTATAAAATTGGGATAGCTGGTCACTCTAGCTGAGTGAAAGCAAAACCAGGGATGATTCAGATCTTATCTTATTTTATCAGAACCCATGTGGTTCCCATTTTATTAGTGATGTTCAGATAAATAGTTCGGGTCTCTAAATTTTAAAATTAACATGATGAGCCACCTATCTTCTTTTTGTAGAGTTTATGTCTGTATTCTTTACTGTTCTCTGTCAGATGAAAGGTCAACATTTTAGCCTTTGGCCATCTTTACAGCATCTAATTGTACTGCAGCATATGATTCTTACCTGGTTTGACTCTACTGCAAAAGCATTTTCTTCTCCTTAACTCTAAATTAAAAAATAGTTCTAGAAGGTTACCAAGTAAGTGTCACTTCCTGAAAGGTGCTGAGTGCTTCCTGGAAGGGATTTTAATCAAGTTGAGGATGCTCATCCCCTTCCAAGGAAGCACTCAGCACCCCACAGGATCAAGTCCTAAATCAACAAAACAACAACAGCAAACCAAATCTTTCATCAATTTAATTAGTCCTCTGTTTTTTTAATTAAGAATGCTGATTCTGGAACAGCTCACTTTGTTCAAAGCTTTTTGAACTGTATGATAATCAGAAAATTTCAGTCTTAGCACACATTTACCATGACGGGCTAAGAGAAAATGAGGCATTCTGGAGTTTAGGAATTGAACTTTTCATAACTGTGATTGGGTTGCAATTTCCTTTTGATACAGAAATGTTGAAGACAGTGATGGGAGAGGCAGACACAGTCACAGCCAGCCTAATAATCAGAAGTGTTTCTTTCTGTTTAAAACCCAGAAGGGGAACTGACATCTTTTATCAAAAAAGACAGACAATTCTTATCCCGTGACAATTCCAAATTATGGATCCCAAGAGGTTCTCCTTACATTGGTATTTTATCATTGAAATCACAGCTAGTATTGTTTATTTTCTGTACCTCCACATAGTTTTCAAGGTGTTGCCAGCAGGACCTGGGTTGACACTGACATGTGTTGTTGTCACATTGCTAGATCTGAAAGAAAACACCAGATAAATAAATATCAGTGTTTTCTTGGATCTCTTTTTGCTTTCAGTGTTTCTGGAGATACTGGCACTAGTTAATTTACATGCCTTATATTTTTTGTAGGCTTTTTCATACTTCTAAGAAAAAGACTTGTTTCTAGCAGACTGGTTTCAAGTTCCACTGTCCTTTGTTTCTATTTTTGTTTTGAGGAATTACATGTGTCATTTTCCAGCTGTAAGCAGAGAACAGAATATGGATAAATGACTGAAAAAAGATATTGCTTTAAAAAAATTCTTTTACTGTATGGCTTCTGTTTGGGAAAGCTCAGCCATTCTCCGTCCAATGGCCTTCTTGGGGCTGTTAGCATAGCTTCATCTACGGGTGGGGAGTGAGGGGCAGCAGCAGCAATGAGGCAATGCAGGGTGTCACACAGAGTTCTGCTCTCCTCCTGGTTGATAGGTCAGCCGAAATGTCACGCAGGTACTATCCCTCTGGATTTTCCTTACCTTTGGGATCAGTAGTACACAAGAATGACCCATCCCCAGTGTGCTGACATCCAGAAACTCATGATGTGTCATAGTAGCTGGTCCTAGAAACTAAATTTTGGGTTTGTGGGAACAATAGGGCCTATGTACTGATCCCCTTTGACCCGTCTTGCTTTGCTGACGGTCAACATTCACTTTAAAAGTTATAATTCTTTGTTTAAAGATTAGGGAAGATTTCGGTTGATGATACTTATACCTGGCCTTGATCTTCACCTTTATAAAAGCATTAAAAAAAACCCCACAGCATACACGTGTGTAATAGTTAAGACTACAATAGCAACTCCCTCACCCTGAATCACCCCAGAGCACCTTAAAATGATAACTGAAATGCAGCCACTTCTCTGGTGGAATCCATGCAGAGAGCACACGGCACAACACGAGGGCGGGAAGAATTCTAGCCAACTGCAATGGGACAAACCCTTCCTCTTAAAAAAAAAAAATTAAATGCAATTTTTTTTTTATGTCCACACACAGCAGACAGAGCCTCTGTTTGTAATGTCCTTTTAAAGAAAAGACCACACTGTAAAATGCATGGGACTGAAAGTATCTCCCGCAGAAAGATAAGGAGCTAAGTCTATCTTGCTCTGATTTGAACCTGAGATTCCAAAGATTGTCCAAAAAGAAAAGGAGTACTTGTGGCACCTTAGAGACTAACAAATTTATTAGAGCATAAGCTTTCGTGAGCTACAACTCACTTCATCGGATGCATCTGGTGGATGCATCCGATGAAGTGAGCTGTAGCTCATGAAAGCTTATGCTCTAATAAATTTGTTAGTCTCTAAGGTGCCACAAGTACTCCTTTTCTTTTTGCGAATACAGACTAACATGGCTGCTACTCTAAAGATTGTCCACTATCTCGCATCTTATGTAGTTATTTACACCAGTGCACAGTGGGTATGAAATTTTACCAGATTAGAATGATAGCAGAGGTGGACAATGACAAGCTGCAAAGCAGTGCCAAATCAGGCCCTAGATATTTCAAATCTGAAGCTTATTCTACTAAACTCTCTCTTCAGAATATCTATAAACTATACAAATAGTTTTTGGCAGTGGCATAGCAATTTTATTTTGAGTTTCACAGGTAAGAGGACAGACTATAAAACAGAAAAAAAAAATCATCCATTTATCCTTATGAGTTACAGGGACTAAAGGCTACAGATCGCTCTAGGCAGAGGGAGAAAAACATAGTCCCAGTACATGTGTACCCGCAGAGATATTTCACAGGCAATTTGGTAAATTGAAATGTAGCTCTTTTTGCAGTAGCATGAAGAAATGGAGGCATGAGAAAGTTCAGTGTTTGAATTTTGTGTGGACAGCAGAAAGTGAGAAATACGAGTTTCTTAAACTGGAATTCTAATAATGTAGCTGTACATGTAGTGCTTGTAAGTTGATGCAGACAGAATGGGAGGCTGCCCTAATGATGATGTGAAAGAAGTACCTTGCCTATGTGATACAGAAAGTATAGGTGTATTTCTTTCCAAAAGGAATGGTAATATTTCTTTTCATTACAAATGAGCCCAAGTTGAATCCCTATCCATGTTTCAATCCTGGGTAGCTTGGTTCAGCTTAAGACAAGGCCATTTGTAAAATCTGTGTTTGGATTTCAAGCAACTCCCCCAAAATTCGGGCTGTTCTGATCTTGGTTTTTTGTTCAGGCCCACTTCCAGTAACAAACAGCCCAGCTGGTGCAAGTCAGTGTAGTTCTACTGATTTACACCACCTGAAGATCTGACCCATTGTGTACACTTGGCTTCCACATTTATATATTTCCTAATACATTCCATGATTTTATAGCCATGAGTTTATAGTAGGATTCATATTTCTTCTAAGAGCTACAATAGGTACAACGACTAGTCCGAATACATGCAAAATGTTCTGGGCTTGTGTCATCTTCTGAGACAATGTTAGCCAAGTACAGTCTCTTTTATATGCCTTACCAAAGAATAAAATTATTGTTGCTTACTATGTCCTTTTTTTAAAAAAAGCAATTTATTTATTTAAAAATTTTTTCAGGTTTACAAATCCTTGCCATGTAGCTGTCAGAGAGAAAACCATAATCATTACAACACTAAACTTTTGTTTAGGGAAATATGAAGTAGTATAATAAATAATAATATCCAGCTCTACTAATTATTAGTAGTCTGAGGATTTCCTTTTTAATTACAAAATACACTATTATATAAAAAGAATGTTCTAGAACTCCATAGAAAATATCAGATTCATTTTCAACTTAGATGCGGCCCCTCTCACATCACTTGTGTCTTTAGAATGAGAATAGGGAACACAAATTGTAATGTCCAAAAAGAGCCCATGTAACTCTGAAGCTGTTAGGCCATTTAATGGCCTCTGGTAATAACCACTTTGGGCTACTTTAATGCAAAGAAGAAAAGTATAAAACTTTCCCCACTAGTAATACTTGAACAGCAAGCCTCATGCAGGCATGGAATTTGCCACTCCACCCCAGTGCAGTGCTGGGACTTACTCCTCCCTCCTTCCCCGGCACAGCACCATTGGCCTGACTGGAACTGCCCCCCCAGAATATAGAAGTCAAACTATGCCTATGCTTCAAAGCTCTTTACAAACATTTGCTAATGATTTTTTTCTAATTAGTAGAAATTGACTACGTCAAAAGGCCACCCAGCCAATTAGCCCAGTTACATATTCAAATCTCAAAGCTCCTGACCCAGAGCTTTCAAATGGTTGATGAAGCTATCATAAAACAGTGTGCTGCACCCAAATTAAAATCACTGAATGGGGGTGGGAGGAACCTGAAGGCAGTGTATCAAATCTTATTAGTTGGAACTGATGTAAAAGCTTTCCTCCTGACGCAGCAGTATGAAAAATGAATTGCTTAATTCTGCAATCCCTCTGTCCCATTAAAGTCACTGCAGGTGAAATTCATCCCAGCATAAGGCCTATGCACCACATAAACCTTAATTTGGGGACTTAAGAGGCATATGGGTTTTGTGTTGAACCTCTGCACTAGTATTTGCAGCACTGGATACCACATTCTTCTATTTAAAAAGAAAAGGAGTACTTGTGGCACCTTATTGTTAGTCTCTAAGGTGCCACAGTACTCCTTTTCTTTTTACGAATACAGACTAACACGGCTGCTACTCTGAAACCTTCTATTTAAAAGTTATTCAAACAGTAGCCTAAACATCAGAGGTCAGCCTGCAGGTACAGGGCTGCCATTAAAGAGAAGTCCACATTTATCACCTACAGTAGTTAATTTTGCCTTTGCATTTCCTTTCTAATTACACCCTGGAAAAGTCAGAAAGTGCAGTATGGTAAATGTTTTGCTAAATGATGCTTACAATAAATACTATCTTTATCCAAATTGCCCTCTCATTAAGAGGGTGTCTCTCTTGGTTCTCACTTGTAGCTCTGCCATTTGAAAGAGACTTGCCACTTACTTTAAAAGAGATCAGATAAATTGCTCAGTTGCTACCTTTTATACCAGCAGGGAAAATGTACATAAATATGTAAAAGGCCTTTGTGCTTTGGATTTCTTCATTCATTCATCTAAAAGGGCTGTTAAATTAAAAATATTTACCAAACAGCAGCACACTTTAGCCACTTATGAGAACAGCTGCATATGAGAAACTTGTTCATATTTCATACATAGTGAATGTTTTAACCCTGAACAAGTGTTTGCTACAGGAGATTAATATCTACATAGGCTAGCTGAGAATAAATTAACTCTTGATGACACAATGACTGTCTTAGCAGTGTTCACTGAAGAAAATTGCATGGTATACAAGATATATAATGTATGTTTGTGAAGAATGTAGGGAATAATTTACATGACTGTGCTTCTTTCCATATCACACTACAACATCAATAAGCTTCTATTGTCTTTAACAGAAATGTAAATCATGTAGGGTTTTTTTTGTTAACAAGGATAATAGTGGGCCAATAATTCACAAAGAATAATTCATGTAATGAATTTTGCCTCTTTCTCTGTTCATGAATTGTTCATAAACTAGTTGTGATTTTCTCAATTTTTCATTCTCTAAATTATTTCTACATAAAATTCTTGGTTTGTAATTTGTTCATGAACAATTGGTTGAGAAAAAAGAAAAGGAGTACCCGTGGCACCTTAGAGACTAACAAATTTATTAGAGCATATTTGTTAGTCTCTAAGGTGCCACGGGTACTCCTTTTCTTTTTGCGAATACAGACTAACATGGCTGCTACTCTGAAACCAATTGGTTGAGAGTATTTCAGATTAAAAATTTGGGCTATTTAGATTGGACACATAGGTCACACAATACAATATATTTCTCTTCCCTGATTTGATGAACTTCACTCTTAGAATTAGGTTGCTGGTGTGAATACTTGTGATTATAAACTCAAAATTGGATTTCTGCAAATATCTTATCAATTTGCTTAAAATGTGATATTAAAGCAAACGTTCCTATTGGCAATGAGTAAACGGTGTGACTAGAATATTCACAAAAAGTGAATACAAAAAGGGATGAAGACCAGAGTGGGTCAAAAATGCCATCTATTTTTCATTGGCTATCTTGAAAAAAATTAAGGTTTTCAAAATCTTCATTGAAAATAGATGTCAAATCACCCAAACCTCAGGTTTTGAAAGTAATTTTTGGTATGAAAACAAAAGTTTGCTTTCAGAATGAAAAGCCAAACATTTTTACTGAAAACCAAAAATTGCCCAAAAATTTACTGAAAACCAAAAATTACTTTCCCTCCCCCAAACACCCCCCCCCCATTAATGGGTTTTGGTTTCCAGGTTTGTTTTGTTTTTTAAATTTTTTGACAAAATGAAAAATTTCCTGAGAAAGTTTGTTTTAATGGGAAAAAAATTCAATCAAAAATGTTTAGATAAAATTTCAGCCAGCATTTTAAAAAGGATTTCATTTCAAGTCTGAGTTCTCTAACTTGTCTAGAAAATCTCCTAGTTCCCTTCATCTACCTCTCTGATATTTGGAGATTGTTTAGCAGTGAACAATGTCCAAAGTTGAAATCAAGGTCATGTAAATGAAATTATCAGATAAAATTGTCCAAGACTATTTTGTTTAGTTGCAGAAATGACTGAGACCTGCCGTGAACTAGGTAGAGTTAATTCATGCTGTAAGTGACACCATGCAATCTCCATTTTTGAAGTATTATACTAGTGACAAAGATCTTGTGAATGTTAAGTTTCTTACACAAGCATAGCCAGTTAGAGCTGTGTGTGTGTGTGTGTGTTAGTATTGGTAATAGGGAAGAACAGAGATATGATGTTCTATAAGAGAAATTGTCTAATGATTATTTGATACGTGGAAACAAATTAAGAATTTTTCTGAACACCCCTGAGACCGTTTCATAAAATACTACAGAGATATTAAAGTTTTAATCCTTTAGCCATTCAGTCTGGGTCAGAAGAGTTAAACCAACAGTTGATCTATGTGCATCAGATGGAGTTTTTTGGTGAGCTGAACAATTGTGTGTAGACCAACAATGCAGATGCGAGGGACACCCACTATAATGCTACTGTAGTTAAAGATCTCTTGGTTTTTGTTTAAAGCCCCTGTCAAGGTTCCTTCCCCACTCTGAACTCTAGGGTATAGATGTGGGGACCTGCATGAAAGACCCCCTAAGCTTATTTTTACCAGCTTAGGTTAAAACTTCCCCAAGGTACAAACTATTTTACCTTTTGCCCTTGGACTTTATTGCTGCCACCACCAAGCGTCTAACAAATATATAACCGGGAAAAAGCCCGCTTGGAAATGTCTTTCCCCCCAAAATCCTCCCAATCCCTACTCCCCCTTTCCTGGGGAAGGCTTGATAAAAATCCTCACCAATTTGCAAAGGTGAACACAGACCCAAACCCTTGGATCTTAAGAACAATGAAAAAGCAATCAGGTTCTTAAAAGAAGAATTTTAATTGAAGAAAAAAATAAAAGAATCACCTCTGTAAAATTAGGATGGTAAATACCTTACAGGATAATCAGATTCAAAACATAGAGAATCCCTCTAGGCAAAACCTGAAGTTACAAAAAGACACAAAAACAGGAATATACATTCCATTCAGCACAGCTTATTTTCTCAGCCATTTAAACAAAACAGAATCTAACACATATCTAGCTAGATTACTTACTAAGTTCTAAGACTCCATTCCTTTTCTCTTCCCAGCAAAAGCATCACACAGACAGAGAGAACCCTTTGTTTCTCCCCCCCCCCCAGCTTTGAAAGTATCTTGTCTCCTCATTGGTCATTTTAGTCAGGTGCCAGCGAGGTTATTCTAGCTTCTTAACCCTTTACAGGTGAAAGGGTTTTTCCTCTGGCCAGGAGGAATTTAAAAGTGTTTATCCTTCTCTTTATATTTAAGACAGCCCCTTTATCCCCTTTCTTTAAAATCAGCTCTAAAAATTTACTCCTCCCTAAAACTTGGCACTCATCTTTCAGCCCAGGAGTAATATTTAATGTATGTGTAATATATAATACAAACAATGTATATAGGTTTCGTATATTCAAAATAAAGCCTAAATGATCTCCCTGATCCAGACTTATCACTGCAGACAGCGTAATGGTTCATCTTATCTACCATAGGTATTGCAATAACTACTAAAAAAAAAGAAAAGAAAAGGAGGACTTGTGGCACCTTTTAACAAACAAACAAACAAATTTATTTGAGCATAAGCTTTCGTGAGCTACAGCTCACTTCATCGGATGCAGCTGTAGCTCACGAAAGCTTATGCTCAAATAAATTTGTTAGTCGCTAAGGTGCCACAAGTCCTCCTTTTCTTTTTTGCGAATACAGACTAACACGGCTGCTACTCTGAAACCTGCAATAACTACTGTAGATATATGGATTTTAATCATGACAGTTTTCAAACCTGTCCTGGATGTGCAGCAAGGATTGAAAGCGAAGTAACTGATTTTCCAAAATACTTATGCATTCTGCACATTGGAGAAAAAGACTGAGCCTTGATTTTCCTCTCTTCTAGGGGAAAGAGCTAGGCCAAACCCAAACTTAGGTTTTTTTTAAAATGCTTTTTTAAATCCATCCCCCTGTCCTCAGATTGCTAGGTATGCTGTTCCTGTGCTAATATATTGAGAACCTTTTATTGCACTGAAGAGCGTATAAAGTTCTCTGCTTTACCATGACCTTTTCTCCTTTAAATTGTTTCATCATTGCGACCAACGTGGCTCAAAGATGTAAAAATTTAAAGGAAGTTTATTTCTAAGAAGGTTAAGCAACTTTTGCTATGCCCTTTTTACATTCTTCCAGACCTTCTAAAAAGACTGCAACATGAAGATGATGGCCTCTTTAATTACATTTTGTTGTCAGAGGAAGCACACATTAAAAGAAAAGTAACCCAACACTCCTTTAGTTGAGGGTCATCCCAATAATCTCAACCAGGTTCACAACATTTGGAAAATCCCAAACCTTCTGTCAACTGATTTAAGCAATTTTTACGCATGCAAGAAATACAGTCATCTGGCACAAGGCTCTATAGTATAGGGCTCAGCAAAAGGATCTGGTTTCAGTTTGCCAGAGAGTTTCATGAGCAGTTGGAGAGATTTCACAATGGCGAGGTTTTATCAAAAGACAATCCCCAAAAGCAATATTCCCCTCCCTGTTCCACCAGACCCATTTGCAGAAATATTTCTTTCCTCCAAACTTGTTGCAAACAGAGGCCTGGACTGTTTAACTCTTGTACTGTATGTAGTATTAGTTCTACCTAAGTTTAGTGAATAGCTCTGTCAAAGGAGTGGTTTGCCTGCTGGGGTGGCATTCTGCCAGCTTCCTTGGCCTAATCAACCTTGCTTGCATTGCCTTTCTTAAAATAAAGGGAGAGATCCCATCTTCACTCTTACCCATTTTATATTTGTGCAACTCCAGTTACTTCAGGGTTTCAACAGAGACTTAATGCAATTACTCTTAAGTTAAACCAGACAACTATATTGATACTTGAGCAATCTCCATAGGATAGGGTGACCAGATGTCCTGATTTTAAAGGGACAGTCCTGATATTTGATGCTTTGTCTTATATAGGTGCCTACTACCCCTCACTCGCATCTCAATTTTTCACACTTACTATCTGGTCACCCTACGATAGGAGGCTGGGACATACAGTGCACATGTCCACCAAAGACATCCAAGGCCAATGCAATGAAGACTGGCAGAACAAGATGGTGTGATGGTAAAAATTACACAAGGGGACATGACACTTCTTAGAAGGTTTTGTTTTGTTGAAATTTAAAGAAGCTATAGGGTATAGTGTTATGGGGGCTCCTTGTTTGTGGACCTGTAAGTCTGGTGTAGGATTCTCCTCAAACACAATGGTTCACCTTTTCTCAGGGTCATGCCAACTTATTCTCTTTCCCCGAATACAACAAGAAATGTATGCATCAGAAGACACTGACAAGCTGCCTTTGTGTTCTTGGGTAAGTCACACCCTCTGTTTCCACATCTGTAAAATGAGGATAATTCTTACAGTACAGTACCAGGCTTAATGCCCTAGAAATATCCCCTACAGATTCCCTATATCTGACTTTAGGCCCTACATCTCACTTTAGAATCCTATTCCCATACAGATTCCAGGACATTGGGACTACCTAAGAAGACTGGTCCCAGAGAACCTTCCCAGATTGTACTGAGCTCAGTGCATGCTGGGACAAGTTTTGAGCGATTAGTCAGTGATGAGTGAATACTGATATGGTACAAACATGATCAATAAAACTCATAACTTATGTACCTCCCCATTGACTGTCTAGACACTCCCCCCAACCTAAAGATGTAACACTTGGTTCACAGGACATTGTGAGGATTAAATCACTAATGTTTGCAAAGTGCTTTGAGGATGAAATGTGCCATATAATTATTGCTATTTCTAACCCCCCCTTCAGTTCTCCACCAGCACTTACATGCCCACACAGCTTACAAAGACTGCTTTTTTATATACCATGACTGGTATCATCTCTAGCCCCTTAAAGCAGCCAGTCCACAACTGGAGGTGCCTCCTTCACTGAGGATTTACCTCCCAGATCTTCATCAAGGTGGTGAAATCAAAATCCTCGCAAGATTATGTCATTCCTAATATCAGACCAGTGGTTTCTTCGCTCTCTTGCAGTTCTCATTTCACAGCCATGGCCATCCTTCCCATCCCCTGACTGACATAACATGGCTTTTCTCTTAGAGGAGTCTCAGAAGAATGCTCGAGCCACTCACCAGGCTCTCTGTTGAAATTTACAGAAAATGCCAGCACAGAGTGGTCCTCATGCTGATCTCACTTGTGGCTTGTTTACTCAACCCCACGGTGTTGACTACAGGGGTGTGAGTTGCAGCATGCACTAATGTGTTGTGCTGAAACTGCATCATACACATGCTGCTAGAGTGAACCAGGAGGTATTTAGTTTGCATTAACATAGTCTTGTTTGAAATGGGACTAGGTTAACACAAAATAAGTACCTTTTAGTTCACTCCAGCAGGATCTACATGAGCCAGTTACAGCGTAACACTTGACTGGGTGCTTCAACATACCCTCATGTAGTTCACACGGGGGGAGGAGAGGGAGGCTGCATAGACAAGCCCTTACAGTGGTTTTACATTTGCATAACTGCTCTGTTGTCAATGGATTTCCTCCTGATTTACACCAGAGTAAGCAAAATCAGTATTGGACAAAGGGACTTCAGGAACATCACCTCCTGCACATTGAGGACCCCTACAAAGAATTGCTCAACCTGCAAGTCAATTCCACCATAGCACCACCCTCCCCTCTGGCCTTTAATAGTCATTTGAGGGAGTAGTGTGGGGGGGAGTGGGGAGGGGAGTCAGTTTCCTCTGCAACATTTTTTGACTAAAATGTCTTGGGGAGGAAATCAGAAGATTGGCCGTCTCCTTCTTCAAATGAGCAACAAGAAATGGCATCTGGTTTTCCTCTACCTGTAGTTATTGTATGTGCTGCTATATTACCTTTTTCTGGGTGGAGGGGAGATTCTTCTGGTGGGCTTTGATAGTCACAAGACACTTTCTCCCCTATGGATTAAAAGGAGTATGTTCTGGCATGTATGTTTCCTCTCTATCCTTAGCTTGGTCAGGGTGGCCAATAGCTGCTAAAAGCTCGAACCCAAATGGGAGTTGATATTTTCAAATGGAAATGGAGTCCTCGAAGAATGCCAACAGGCTAGATTAGTGGAGGTATTTCTGCAGGAGAAACATAGGGAATATTGATGTGGTTGGTCATGGCATCTTCTGGGCCAGCATGGCCCACTTTAGCACTGCAGTGGCCAGTTAGAGGTTGTTTGTGTCTAGCTATGCTTTGGGGGAGGTGGTGGTAGAGGAAACAGCATCAGTCAAACAATTAATCTGAGTCCAGATACCAAATATGGACCAAAAGAAATCAAAATCCATTTTAAATAAAAGGATTTATATGGAGGAAGTGGGAAAGTAACCTAAAAGAATTAACAGACTATTTTGCTGAATTTGGTTGCAAACAGAATCTGAGGTTAGCTGGAGGATTGTGCTTCAGTGACATTGATGGCTGACTGATTGGAGGAGAGTCATCCTTAGGGCATTACTGGATGTGCTGGAGGCTCAGTACAGCACACGTGAGAACATTTTTGATTTAGCTTTTTTGGGTCAGCTTCAGTATTGCTTTTTTGTTTTGTTTTTAATGCATTTAGGGTCAGTGAATTGGTGGCCCTGATAAACACTGGACATTGCATACTCAAGCATGTTACTTCAGGATGTCTTTTTTCGTGGATAGTCTATTTTTATGAACTGGCTCTGAGGGACATAAACCTTTCCTGCCCCATGATAATAGGGTGCCTTAGCCTAGTTTTTTGTTTTTCCTGGTGACAGAGACTCCAGATATCAAAGCATTTCCTCACCTCTGCAGACTGAGCCAATGAGAATATTGGCTAAGGGGCCTTAAAACCCAAGGCTGACTCAGTACATCAGACAGCCTAAGTGAGGTGTGGGCTGGCACACTTCATTTTGGGATATTATTGGCCAGCGTCTCAGGTGGTATAAATCAATGTAGTTCTACTGGAGTATAATTCAAGGGAACTTCGCTGATTTACACAGGCTGAGGATCAGGCCCTAAATCTCACTTTAGAAGCCCATTCCTTCTCCATACATCTGTAACTAATGATATGCCATGCCACTGACAATATAATCAATGGCTCAGAGTCTTATCTCCAAATTCAAAGCCTCTATTTTGCCAGCCAACAGAAGGCTCTGAAGGAAGATATAGTCTGTACTAAGTCTCCCACTTTTCTTGACCTTCAGACTTTGGGTTTGCCTGCACAGAGCTCCAGTCCTACATACCAATGTAACCCAGTGCCATCTGACCTCAGAGGCGAAGATGCCTCTGTTTTTAATTGAGGAAAATTTGATCAGAGGAAGGACTTATAATTAGAGGATAATAATACATCTGCATAGTATTAGGGTGGTCATCAGCTCCATTCAGTTGCACCTGCCAAACAACCATTAGGGTTATCATCAGCGTGGACCTTTCAAGAGGGATGTTAGATTGCAAGACGGGAACAGCTGTCACTCCTTGTTTTAGTCTTTTTTACATTAGATACTGGAGGGACACAGAAGTCAATGTGATTGTGTTAAGTGTAACTGAGCATAATTTTGCAGCTTGACTGGTTGCCTAAGAGCGTCATGTACTCAAAGCATTAAATATCTCTTTCCAGATCATGATGTGCTGGCAGTGTTGGGGCAGCAATGACATGGGAAAGGCCCGAGTTAATGATATACATTTTAAAAGATTATATAGATATCAAAGACATGTTTAGCAAAGAATCTATTGTCTAGCTCACCAGCGTATCTCAGTGAGTATGGAAAAATGTGGAGTGCGTGAAGTAGGAGGAGAAAAGTGGAGACTGCATTATTTGATTACTATCTGAAATAGGGTGAGGCAGTTGCCATTTGTATTTGCAGAGCACTTTAAAAGTTTTTAATTAATTGTTGGGATTGTGTGTGTGCGCGACCTATAAAGCATTGTTGGTCAGGCTCCTGGCAGTCATGGTGAAGAAAGATTTATGGGTAGGGTGTGTGTGTGTCAGAGGAGGAAACAAGTTTTGGAGCCTTTTTACTACACAAGCCTGATCCTGCGCTGATCTGAACTCTGAAAAAGATTTGGGGGCAGTGGTGAACAATCAGTTGAACAAGAGCCCAGTTTGATGCTGGGGCCAAATGAGCAAATGCAACCTTGGAATGCATAAACAGGGGAATCTTGAGTAAGAGTAAAGAGGTTATTTTACACCTCTATATTTATTGGCACTGGTGTGACCTCTGCAGGAACATAGTGTCCAGTTCTGGTGCGCACAATTCAAGAAGAATGTTGATAAATTGGAGAGCGTTTAGAGAAGAGCCATGAGAATGATTCAAGGATTAAAAAACCTGCCTTATGTAATAGACATACAGAGCTCAATCTATTTAGCTTACAAAAACGAAGGTTAAGAGGTGGCTTGATTACAGTCTCAAGTATTTACACAGGGAACAAATATTTAATAATGGGCTCTTCAATTGATCAGAGACATGTATAACATGATCCAGTAGCTGGAAGGTGAAGCTAGACAAATTCAGACTAAAATAAGGTGCACATTTTTAATGGTGAGCATAATTAACCACGAGTTGTGGTGGATTCTCCATCAGACAATTTTTAAAATCAAGATTTAATATTTTTTTAAAAGATCTGTTCTAGAAATTACTTTGGGGAAGGTCTATGGCCTGTGTCATCCCACAGATGATCACAGTGGTCCCTTCTGGGCTTGGAAACTATGCATCTATGGATTGTAGGGTTGATTTCTTTACCTATGGGAGAATGATTTCTAGGGAAAAAAATATAGGCGGGATTGAGATATGGGTGGTGGTGGTGGTGAAAGCAACGCACACCATCTTTGATCACTAACTACACCTCAAATGGCTTGGAATTTCATTTCCAGATGTGGAAACTAGCATTCTTGGTCAGTTATTACCCCTCAGCTGGACTGAGGCCGGGTTGATACTTACAAGTGCAACTACATTAGTGCATTTGCTACTATAAAAATGCCATTAAAAAGCAACAACCCCGGTCCCCACCCCTCTAATTGTTATACTGGCAAAAGTTTTACCAGCAATAGCACACTTGCACTTCACCAGAGGGGTTTGCTGGTATAGCTGTTCCTGTAGTGCTCTACCAGCAAATAACTTCCAGCATAGACTAGGCTTCCATTTCTTCTGGGTGGAGAGATCAGCAGCATTATTTCCCACAAACTGGCTTGGTATAATATCTGCAATTGGGGCCTGATCCAAACTCACTGAAATAAATATAAAGGCTCCCTGACTGACTTAAATGGGTGTTGAATCAGGCCCTTTAATGACTGTTTGTCTAACTAGTATTTTTTTTTAAACTTCCAATGAGAGTATGCTACTGTTTTAATTTCAAATGGGACAAGGCAGGGTGTGGAAGCATGCCAACTGAATGCTGATTTTACAAGCATAGTCCTGCAAGGAGGGTGGAGTACTTAGTGGTGTGGTCTTCATTGCTGTTTAAGCTAAAATTTTAAATAGTTTCAGCGTTTTCCTGTTGCTCTGCAACATGCTCGTAAATCAAGTGAGCTGTTTTGCTGTTGGCTCATTAAAGTGTTGAAATAATAATGCAAAACAAGAGTTTGCTACCAATTTTTAAACTACATTCAGGTCTCAAAAAGGTAGCAGTGGTGTCGAGATTTACAGCTCCTATTTTAATTGGGAATTTACACAATAATTTGTGGCTACATGATTACGTTAAGATTATCTTATAGAAAGATCTGGGACAGTTGTTTGTGAAACCCTAGGGGCACATACCAACTTTCTTAGCTATCTAACCAACTGCTTTGCTCTACTGTTAAAAGAATGGGCCTTCAGAAGTGGTTTGATCTGCCTCTGGAAGGTTAAAGGTCAAATGACTCAAATGAAGAAAGTGATTTAATCCTATGAACCTGTGCTGTTATTGTAAAACAATATTCACCAGTGATGGTACACTGTTGTATAAATGACAAACTGTGCAGTAATGGAAGTTATTACATCACTGAAATCCTCACCTGCACTACATTTATGGCTCCATAAACATAGGTTTATTTAACAGCTGTGTGAACACCTATGGCCATTTTGTGTTAAAGGTCAATCATTCTAAATTTCAGTTTGCACATTAGTCTTCATGGTGGAGGTTCATAAAAATGTGATGACTAACATTAAGTGAGCAGAACATAACCAAAAAACAAAAACAAAAACAAAAAATGGTAAGGGAATCATGCTAATAAAACTATTTTTGCCCTACCTTGTTTCTTTCAAAGTGATTAGGATGCTTATTTGGGTGCTTGAGTATTTCTTTGAAGACAGATTTATTTATGTCATATGATCTACTTATTATATCATGCTTGAAACCAGGTTATGTGGTAGAAACTGGTGGCAAAGTTAGGGTCAGTATGGTTTAGCTTCCTAAACAGAATATTTTTAATAGAATGCAGTCAACTGGAAACTAGCTAATTTCAAAACATGAGTTAAAGGTAGTTTCAAATGCAACACCTGCTCCTCTGTCTCCTTGCCAAGATTTGTGATTTCACAAACATTTTCTTATTCTTTTAAATATTTGTCTTCCCAGTTGCTTGTGAAAGGACCACGCAAATAACAGGGCAAGTGACTGACTGGGTAGGGGAAATGGTGAAACTAACAAAGTGTTGTCACATGCTCAAAGTAAAGAAAATGGAAAAAAATAAAAAAGAGAAATACATTTCAGACAGAAGTGTTTCTAAGTTGATGGTGTTGATCCTACAAAAGCACATTAAGCAGGCCCGTAAAACAAATGTTACTGTATGATCAATTTCAGGTTTTAGCACTTGAAAAGTTTCAGATTTCATCTCTATTTGAAGATTGAAATAGCTATTCAGTGACATAAAAAGACATCTCTGTTTGTTTTTCATAACATTGTTCTGTGTTCCTTTGCCTTGGCATTGTCAAGCTAATGCTGTACAGTAATATCACAATGTTCTTTTTACGTATCTCCACCCATGTTATTGCTTCAGATGTTGCACTATTGCTTGGTGAATGTTAGCAGATTTTGAACAAATTTGCAACAATAATCTGGGCTACTCTAAGGATTATGATTAAACCAATATATTATTATTGCCTGCTTTCCTCATACAATGGAGATTAATAGACTGAGCCAGTTTGGCCAAAGTTTTAAGGCTGATAAAGACTACTGGGTTTACTTACATTTTAGAAATGCAATTATTCCATTAGATTTATCAATAAATGTTAGTTAAAGATCACGAGATAATTACTGGTTTTTGTACTTTTGGAACACAGATGAAATGAGATTAAAAACAAAAAGATGTGAAGCAATAACATAGCTGCTCTTAAGCAATGTCAAACATATCTTTCTTGTTTCACAGCATTTTGTGTATCTATCAATCTCACCAATGGTCATATAATTAACTATGCTAATAATGGTTCTCTTTAGTCTTTTTATTACTATTATTACTGTGACTTTACTTAAGAGCAATACACTGTAATTAGCAATTAATCTAGTGATCATGTTGCCATATGCAAACGTGAGATTGAACACATTGTTTTAACCACACTAACCTTAGTTACCAATCTAAATATTGTGGCTGACACCCAGGAGATGCACGGAGTCAAATGAGCGAAACACTGCAACAGCATGCATCTTTCCAATTGAACAAGGTAGCATTTAAACTGACCTGTTACAAATGTTCAGTGCCAAGTGGACTGGTGACTCAGTGGAGACAACTGAGTTCCGCAGTGAGTTGAGATTCCTTATACCCAGGCTGGCAGCAGCTGGGAACAGTTTAGAGGTGACCCCTCCTCAATCTCAGCAGAGATGTGAGGGCCACTTTGCTCTGAGAGCACCTCCTAGTGCCAGCAGTGGTGTATGGCATGCATGGTTGTTTCAGAAAAGTGGAGGGGTTGTGTATGTACTGATACAAATAACTGGCAGTTAAAACTGGATGAGGAGAAAGTCTCTGGGCAACCAGTTATCCTGAGTGACTTTGGTCAAGGTGAGTGGGTGAAGTAATTGCTGGGATAAAAAAAGGGTTGAACATTTTAGGAGGAAAATTCAAGATTCGGTCACTCGCAAGAGCAAAGGCCACCATGAAATGTCATTCCCTCTAATTTAGTATTTTGTGTAAAACCATTTCTGTGCCTCTCTTTAGTTAGACTCTCTATTTCCTTCATCGTTAAATCCCCAAATTACACTCATTTACTACACAGTCTGTCCTTCAAATGTTAGCATTTGACAACCGGTACCACACAGTGATGTCTCACCTACCATGTTTCTTTCTCTGTACTCAGAATAAAAAACAAGAAATAACTGTGTGTATTTGTTGATATTTATCGGCAAATGTTTGTTTTCTAATGGCAACCAATCACTTTGTCTACCTCTCTCACACACGGGTGGAGAACAGAACTGTGACTTCACATCAGAAGGAGCCAGGATGATGTTTTATAGCATCAGTGACATAAATTATAAGAGTGTTTGCCCCCTTTTTTTGCTTCTGTTAAAAGGACAGGAAACTAATATACGAACGTTTGTTAAAAATAATAAAAAGATAGTGTCTTCAATTGTCCAAACCATGGACATTCAGAGTTCTGTCTGAAATGGTCTCTCCTTCCAATTCACCCTCGTGTTCTTCCCGGTTGCAGCATATAGAGAACAGAACATTAGGTACTGAGCTTGGACCGCTGTGGTACCTAGGCACTTGGGGGTGAACTTATTTTATAAAATAATTCAGATTTCTGAATGTCTCACATAGAAAAATGATTTGGGTTTATGCCACCAGCATGGTTTTTGCAGTGCTGTTAAAAACAGTATTTAGAAAAGGGCATTTAGCAACCAGATACGAAAACTGGTTTGTAAAAAGGCCAACAGACTGCAAGGGGACAAAGCCACTGTAATGCTGCCAAGTAATATTAATCCAGTAAGTGAAAAAGTACCTTTAAATACTTTCTAATCACACAGAAGTGTAAAAGCTGAATGCACAACTCAGGTTTTTGAGGGATATTGGTACTCAGAAATAGAATTAATATAAAATGGCAAAAATATTTTCCAACTAGCATATGCAGCAGTCTAAACCTGCATAATTCCCACTACATAATAAAAACCAAAACAAACCACCACCTTGTAAAAGGTCTATATAAAGTTGAAGATCTGACACTTATGTGTTTCTGAATAATCTGTTTTAGCAATGCCCACCTCTCTTGAGCTGTGCAAATTCATCAAGAGGTAGGGCTCTGGTGAACCCAGTATTTACACACTATTTCAGTGTTGGATGTAATTAATCTTCAACTGTATGAGCCTCTTTGTGATGTAAAGCCAGTGCTGACACTCTTGTGTAAACAAGAAGATTAGCATATTTACAAACTGGTAGATGTTA
This sequence comes from Dermochelys coriacea, assembly GCF_009764565.3. Classification (NCBI taxonomy): domain Eukaryota; kingdom Metazoa; phylum Chordata; order Testudines; family Dermochelyidae; genus Dermochelys; species Dermochelys coriacea. The sequence continues at coordinate 13,022,054 of NC_050079.1, read as the reverse complement.
CTTTGATCAGTTGATGCTTGCACTGAAAGGGCATGCTGGCATGTGGGTTCACTCTTCATGGGACAAAGACCTCTAATCTTTTTACACTTATTCTCAGATCCATATTTAGAATTCTGACTTGTATTTTCTATATCCATTTGAGCTCAGCTTTAGTTTGTTTAGCAATGTTCATCCTTTCTTTATGATCACTAGTGACTCATACCAGTTTGTTTTCTTAGCAAAGCCTGCAGTAAAATTCCATAGTAGCAAATGACCTGAGTGAAAACCCTTTAAATATAGATTTAATTACGAGGGCAAATTGGAACCACTCGCAGTCAGGTTTTTTGATGGCCTATATAAAAGTTTTCACTGTTTTTCTTCTTGCTTTTCAGTAAGTGGCTTGAGTAGGGTTAGTGTGAAACTTAGACAGCACTGAGGCCATTGTACAATGGTCTCTAGTTTTAATATGCATTTATATTAATCTTGAGGACTTTGAAAGAGGCATCTCTAGGTTTTTGTGATTCTCCATCATAATATTATTGGTAAACTTTAAACCTTACACAACTCACTTTTAATGCAAACTATACTCTGCAGGACCTATCTACACTAGAAATTGTATGGTGGCAGGGGACCATGGCAAGATAATGATCTGAACAGATTATAACAAGCTGGCTCTTCTCTGTTTAGATGGGACCTAACTGTGTTATGACCCTATTACTGAATTACGTAAAATGGCAGATTCCTGTAGTTTGTTATTCAGTGAGTAGATTCAGTAAAGCCAATGAAACTAATGTAAATGCATCCGATGAAGTGAGCTGTAGCTCACGAAAGCTTATGCTCTAATAAATTTGTTAGTCTCTAAGGTGCCACAAGTACTCCTTTTCTTTTTGCGAATACAGACTAACACGGCTGCTACTCTGAAACCTGTAATGTGTCAGAGGAAAGGTTTGCAGGGTTGGGCCTTAGAGAGGTAACTTAATTCCATAACACAGTTTGTTTCTGTCTACAAAGGCAAGACCAAGCGTGTGTTTATATGGTTGCCTGAGAGGAGAGTTTTGGAGTACAGAGGGGCCCACAAATACCTTTGTAGGAGCATGTGTGTAGAGTATATGGGACACCACAACCTTTTTTAGTTGTACATGCTTTCATTAATTATTTTAAGACCAAGGACACTCATCATATCTGTACGCACTGAGACCGTTGAGACAAGTCTGCTCATTTTTTTGCACCTCTCCTCTTCTCCCACTCCATATTGGAGCTTTGCCACCCTCAGTTGTTTCTGCTTCATTCTCCAAAGAGAAGTCTACTCCTCCTTCCCACCAGTTTAGCCTCTTACAGGTAGTGAAGTTATGTCTTCACTGCAGAGTTAACCCTGGTCTCTCACTCAGGTGTTGTCCCTAACCTGGCTTCCATCCACACCCAAAAGACCCTGACACGAGTTTGGTAGTGCTTTCAGCGTAGGCTTGCTGGCTTGTGCTATAGACTAAAGCCAAAGTGAGGTGTTCCCTTGAGCTGGTAATATACCCAGTTTGTAGGGAAGACACAGGTTGAACTGCTCAAGTGCTGATAGTTATGCATTGCTTCTCACAATTCCTTGTGGGAAAGAATCACAGAGTGGCTCACTGCAGGGCAAAGAACCATAGGATATGCTGCAGAAGTCCTAGCACCACAAGTGGGTAAGTGCAGCCCTAGGGAGGACACAGTACCTTGGGTGTGGCTTTGCAGGGTGGCTGCTCAATCCTGTGTTTGGCTAATCTAGATGCTCAGACCTGGGTGCTGATCCCCTGAGTCAACATGGCAGCCAAGACATAACTGGAGTGGTGAACTCCTCACTCTCTTCCCCTCAGTGGTCTCATCTTTTCTGCTGTATTTGTCTTATCTGCCAGTTATATCTCACACTCTGGGCTTGATGACAGTTTCACCTCCTGCCCTTACTAGTCAACAAGACCCTTCTCCCATCTGCTAGTTTCTGGCCTGAGGAAGGAGTCAAGAAGCAGCAGCAGAGGGAGAGACTGGTCATGGTTGAGAACAGACCCAGAAGGAGGGAAGGATGTAGGGAGGTGGGATAATATGAAACTGCCTCTTCCGTAAAGTCCCAAACCATTTCTTCTCACTGACAAAGGGATCTATAAGTGAGCTCCTGGCCCCCTCTGGAAATTAGCCAGAGTCAATTTTCAGAGGGTGATACTTAACTAGTTTTTAGTTGACTCTAGTTCGAGTAACTAGAGACCTCTCCTAGGATGTCATAGAAGTTATTATAAACACATGTACCGGTATATAGGATGGGATCCTAAAGGATCCCCACAGTACTTTACAAAGTTAAGACATCCACCGTTATACAGCTTGGGTCATGGCAGTCTGTGCCTGGTTTCTGGAGTTGGACATTGAATGCACTGTTTTGTCAAATGAACAGCTGTGAACAGGGCAAAGAAACAGCATAATTAATAATTGCCCTGTATGCCACATGTATTCTCTTAAGTTGTGAATGCACAATGCCCTCTCCAATAGCAAAAATGCGAGTGTGTTTCTTAGAATGTTGCATTATGTAGCATGTAGTTACACAAATTAAAAAAGTGAGCCTAGCTTTCCCCCCTAAAACTAGAATATAAACAATGTTATGATTTCTTGTGAAGCAAATGACTACAGGTGAAGTATTCAGAAAAGAAAATGACAGGTTTCAGAGTAGCAGCCGTGTTAGTCTGTATTCGCAAAAAGAAAAGGAGTACTTGTGGCATCTTAGAGACTAACAAATTTATTAGAGCATAAGTTTTCGTGAGCTACAGCTCACTTCATCGAAAAGAAAATGATATACTTGTCTTGCATTACTCAGGGCATGTCACATGTGTGTTAGACCTATCACTGATTAAAACTCTTTTTAAGCTGATAATCAAAAAAAAGCTTGACACTTCATTTAGCTCATTTCAAGATTAGGTTATCTTAAGAAGGACAAACTTGTCTGTAAGCAAAATTACAGGCATTTAATTTTCAAGATATTTTTGTATTGAGGAAGTAACTGCTTACTGTTCTTCTGTCTTAGAAGGAAAATAAAATTTAATGGAATAATATGGCTGCAATAACTGTTTGGTGAAATTCTGGCTCCAGTGAAGGCAATAAGAGTTTTACCATGGACTTCAGGGTGGCCGTGACTTCACCCATAGTATCTCGTATCAATCTTAATGGGAAAAAGTATAGTAATGTGGATTTTTGGAATCTCACTGCAGCATCTATTGTTACCGATTTCAAATGGTGTAACTGTCTGTGCTTTTCTTTTTATTAATCGAAGAAGCGTTTTAACAAGCTGCTGATGTTTTGTTTCATTTTTTCCCTCCCTTGGTATATTTCAATCTGTAAGTACTTTACTAGAAGCATTCCAAGGTGTTTTGAGGAGTAGATAACCCGAGATTCAGCTTCACATACATGTAGTTGATGCATCAGAAATATACTTTAGATTTGCCAGTTTCATTCCCAAGGTCACCATTGACGTGTGTTGCTTGAGAGGGAGCTGTGAGTGCTCTGCCTCTCTGAAAATTAAGCGCCTCAAACCCGAGGAACTTCCAAGGAGTGCATACTTTTGAAAATTAGGGCCCAGCAGTAACACAGACACGGATTGTGGAAACCTCTTATTCACATGCACAATTTTATGAACATTCGTTATCCCATTGCCTTCGGCTGTATTACTCCCTGTGCTTAAAGTTAAGTATGTACCTGTTTGCAGGAACCAGAGTCAAAGCAAGGCAATGGAGGAACTGGGAATAGAACCCAGGTCTACAGATTGCTTAGCTTGTGCTATCTCACAATGGTGCTGTGCCATCCCATCCTGAGCCACAGCACATGACTTTACAATGGACAACAATTCACCTAAAGAATGCAGGATCAGGCCCTTTGTATGCCAGCCTGAATGCTGTCTACTAGCTGAGCAACGGACTGCATGCAGGGAACTTGCATGAAGGCGGAAGGACTCTTTCTCCTGAGTCTGCGGAGCTGCGGTAGCTCTCCCACAGCTGCTGCATTCCCCTCCTGCCCATTGGAGCTTTGGCTTGAGGATCTGAGTCGTCAGATGCCATTCCCAGGTACATGGAGGATGTGGATCCTTGTTAGCCCTTACCACGTACACCGTGGAACCACATTAATTACATCGTTTTGAAGCCCTTTCATGGCTGTAGAGCCATGGGCAGGACTGACCCCTTTTATGATCTCATAGGTCTTTCATCTGACATTTTTACGGACATAATCAGAGAGAAAACTTCATTTTAGAGAAATTTCCTATTTAGAAAAAGTGGGATACTAATTTTGTATGCACTAGAGCATTTTCTGTGAACATTAGGATGTGAAAACGCTATTAAAATTATTATATTGGTGTATTTGGGTCTTTAAAATGGCACCTTCTTAATAAATCTGTCTCCAGCTGATTTATGCATTCCATTAGGATTTAGTGCTGATAGTTGTTCAAGGCAGTCTGAGCTGGTCTTTCAGGAGTTTCCTGAGCTTTATCAGTCTATTTTCACGTGGTCATGTTTCACCCACTCCGTGCTTTAAAATGTTTAGTATACAGAACACAAAGTTAGGCCCATGTTTGTTTTTACTGGTGGAACCTCTTTCCTTTCTTCAACATTCTCAAATGTTCCCTGGTTTAAGTAGAGTTATCTAAGGTAATCCACTCTTGCCCTTACCAGGGATATTCCACTTTGTTCATAAGCACATAACATAACTCTAGTCCCCAGTGATTTCATTGTGAAATTAAAACCCAGACACTCATCCAGATGTCTTAGAAGATAAGGGCAGGCCTAATCCCTATGTCACAGAGGACTTGAGGAGCAGGAATTCACCTATACATCATCACATCATTATTAGCCTGGACCATGGCAAGCCCAACACAAACATTTTCCACAGGGCTTGCATTCAGGCTTGGCAGCATTAGGAAAATACCCTCTAGCAATGTGTTATTTTAGGCTGAAACAAAAGTAGACATGAATGGCAATAGAAACAGAGAAGTATTGTTTTTATTTTCAATGTGAACCCATAACTAGTCTTAAATGAAAATCCAACTAACTTAGATGTAAATACCAGCCCGTACAAATGAGCTATCAAATATCACCACACTTATTTTGCATTGGAATACTGATGCTTGTCTTAAGCAGCATGATGCACTATGGGAAGGACAATTTAGCTGGAAGAAGCTGAAAGCTTTATCTGATTAAAACTGGTATGATGATTGATTTTGACAGAGGGATCACTTCCATTCCAAAAAGAGAGGAAACAAAAACATTGTATATCTGTCATTAACGTGAGCCATGGCACTCAAATCAGAAACAAAACATGGTCCCATGACAGGCTCAAAGGCAAACGTTGCCCTTGTTCCTGTAGCCCCACTGGCTTCAGAGCAGATTCTAAGCCTCTGCATTATCTCCACAAAATGAGAAGTCTCCCCCAAAATGCTGCCACATTTGAAATGAGCGGAACAGATGAAAATGGAATGTGGGACAGTGGTTAGAGTAGAGGCCTGGGAATAAAAATATGTGGTTCCTGCTCCAAGCTCTCTCATGGATGCAAGACTTTAAGCAATACCCAGGCACAAGGGAGGTGTTGTAGTATTGAAAAGGGATTTGGATGCTCTGGATTTGATTCCTGACTCTGCCACATAGATCTCCTGTGTGTCCTTGGGCATGTTATATAGGGTGAAATTCACACACATGCAGGAGGCCAACAAAAGGCCTATGTGGCATTTGAGGCTTCTAAATAGAGCTTATGTGCCATTCAAGTGATGCACAGGTCTTTTCTGGCCCTCTAAACAGGGACACACGTCACTTTGTGTGCCTCAATGCTTCCCTCTCTGAAATGGGGATAATGCTTCCCTATGGCACAGGGATGTTGTGAGAATCAACACAGTAATAGGATAGTAACAGAGGTTTCCAGAGATAGAGAGGGCTTTGAATAAGCACCAGAAAGTTTACTGAGTTATACAAATTATCAGGACCTCTTGAGTGTGAGAAACTGGGCTGAAAATTTCTCGGGGAATCTAAGAATAAGTTTTCTTATTAGGTGTTGGTATTCCTTGCTCCTGGACCAGCTAGAAACCGATAAATAATGTTTTTTCTTATAGTCCAGCACTTTGGGAAGCAGGGGGCAGAAAAGTGCAGGATTTTTTTTTTTATTATAAGCCAAAATGTGTTTGATTTGAGTTTGATTTCCATTTTGGGAAGAGATCTGTCAGAACCAGTTTGCTCATCCTTGGTAGAAAGCACACATAAATTGAGCCTGTTTGCGTGTAATGCAATGGAGAAGCAGTTCAGCACCAGTTCATCTGTTTGACAATATGACCCCTGAAAGCCTGCCACAGTCACTGAGACCTGTGCTGATCTGCTCAATAAGTGCTAGTCTCTGCTTTGGAGTAGCTTTGATTTACATGCCTCGATTTTGCAGTTTTAGGAGAGAGAATCTGGGCTACTTCTAGGGTTGCCAACTTTCTACATGCACAAAACCGAACACCCTTGCCCCAGTCCCACCCCTTCTCCAAGGCCCCGCCCCCACTCACTCCATCCCCCCTAGCTCTGTCGCTCGCTCGCCCCATCATCATTCACTTGCTCATTTTTGCTGAGCTATGGCAGAGGTTTGGGGATGTGTGAGCGCTCTGGTATGGGGCCAGGAGTGAAGGATTTGGGGTACAGGAGGGGTCTCTGGGCTGGGGCTGAGGGGTTCAGAGTACAGGAGGGGCTCTGGGCTGGGGCAGGAGGTTGGGGTGCAGGGAGGTGTGAGGGGTCTGGCTGGGGATGCAGCCTCTGGTGTGGAGCCAGGGATGAGGGATTTGGGGTGCAGGAGGGATCTCCGGGATGGGAGCCTCGAAACCTTTAATGCGGTTACTATGGCAACACCCACATTTCAGAGGGGGAACTGAGGTATAAAGCATCATGCCCAAGCTCATTCAGGAAACTTGTGGTGGAGTAGAGAATTGAACCCGGGTCTCCTAAGTCCCAGGCTGATGCTCTAACTACTGAACCATCTCTCTTCCCAATCAACAGTAAGAGGAAAATGACAGCAAGGATTGGCAGGAAGCCTTAAAATGGTTTCCCCATTAACAGAGTAACAAACACTGCTCCACCGAACCACCACAAAAGCAGTTTCAAATCTGTTCATATAACTATAATGGAGATTAAGCTTCTGGGGACAGCATGATGCCTATGGCATGATCCAAAAGGTGCCGACCACTCCTTAGGAGTGGGAAGCACCCTCACCTCAGTGTTGCAGGAAGTGCTTTCAGGCCCTGGGGAGTGTGGCTTTGGATGTAGGCTGCTGAAGTGGCTAATAGCCCCTATCCTATATACAGCCAATCCAAAAGCAGGCAGAGACACTGATACTGGCAGACCTCTCCGACTGAGCAGCTTTCCATGAGAAGAGAGACAAAGGAGTACAGAACACAGTGCTGTGATAGTCAAAGGATGAGTGAAAAAAAAATCTCATCTCCTTACCTAATCTGGAATTCTAATGGAGGCATTAAGATGACATATTACAAGCTATCCTTCTCAGGACAGGGTAAAGATAAAAACCTGTCTGCCGCGGCATCAAAAAACACTTCCCCTAATACCTTACCCACCCTTAATGCCAATGGAGTTAAAACAAAATAAATTTGAGCCAATATATTTGGAATGCTTGGTTACTTCCTAGCACATTAGAAAGCTTTGCAGTTGTAACTTTTCTGTCACTTGTCATTCTAGTGGTAGAAACTGGCTTTTCCTTGTCCTGATTATTACTCAAATAATTAATTGCTGTAAACTGAGGCTTCTTCCTTAAACTTTTATAAAATCTTTTAATGAAAGTCACTGCTTCATGCTTTGTGGGAGAAAGCTGAGAGCTCACAGTCAAGATTAGCATAGAGCACAAGGAGGATTCTTCCCCCATCATACTGCAAAACTGGGAGGTATGTTTTCATTAATGAAATTATGCCATGTTCTTCCTGTGGTCCTCCACTCTCTGATTAAGTACCCTTGATGACTGAAATAGAACGGTGACTTGAGCAGTTTCATCTCATAAGTGCTCGTTCAGCAGTTTGCATGATTGCCTTCAGACCGTGTGTGTATGTACATATATGGGGAGCTGGGGGTGGAAGGGAGAAGAGGGAATAAGCATTGCTGAAAGTGTAGCCATATTTCTACATTCATAATATGTATTTCCATCCATGCTATTCAATCAGGCTTTTGTTTGTAGAAGTTTTCACAAGGTTTAAAACAATGTTAAGAAAAAGCATATTTTTATAAATTATGAAATATACAAAAACATAATACACCTCTCCATTCATTAAAATTTCCACCATTCACCCTAAATATCAATTTACAAACACAAAAGACTAGAATATGTAAACTCAAAACATTCGTGAATGTTCCACATCTGTATATGTCTCACCTTCCAAACCATTCACATCCCATGGAGAAAAATGATTGGAAGGGAGTTTGACAAAAAACAAACAAACAAACCCCTGCCCCCTGTAATTATTAAGCATTCAGCAGCATCATTTGATCTTGTACTCTAGAGAAACTATTTTGTAAAAACTCCTCTTAAAAAAAATCAAGGCTAAATAATGCCATTGTAATAATCCATTTATGTCAAGGTACAAAGCTGCGAAGAGCTGAGTACTAAACCATATTAACAGATTTTCAAAATTATTCTTAAATGTTGTGATTGGCAAAAGACTATTGCAGCAGTGCACCACATTTGATGCTTGAAGGGAACAAAAATTGATCTGCAGAAATAATTCAAAGGAGCCAGACGGTAGGGTGTTCAACCCATGTCCAATTCCATCAATGGTAGATTCAGCGTGCAATTTATATTACTTTATAGAATGGACATGTCCTATAACATTAGAGTTTCACACAGCTCTAGTGCCTGGGGAAAGGATGCTTTTAAAGCAGAGAGTTCTTAAATATCTCCTAATCTGTACCCATATATTGTTGACATTCTGAATTCCTATTGGGGAAAATAGAAAACCAGATTTATTTTTTAAAACTCCATAAATCAAACTTCCTTTCTGATAGCTGATGTTTGATAATTGCTTCCCTTTTACAAATATTGCCACAAAACATCTCAAGCAATTGAATATATACATCTTATGCAAGTGGGGCTGGCCTTTAAGTCAACACATTTAACTAAAGAAAACCTAGCATTCCCCACCTGAACAAGGTTCTCAAAAACAGGATTCTAAAGTTAAGCTCCTGAAGTCCATAGCTGAACTGCTGAATAAGCAGTGAACACCCACTGACAGCAATGGAACTGCCAGCTGCTCAATATTTTGGAAAAAAATCAGGCCACTTATTTAGGAACCTAAAGTTAAAGTTCAATTAATAGATTCCAAGGCCAGAAGGGTCCATTGTGGTCATCTAGTCTGACCTCCTGTATTAAACAGGACAGAGAGCTTCCCCAAATAATTCCTAGAGCAGATCTTTTTGAAAAACATCCAATCTTGATTTAAAAGTTGTTAGTGAAGGCCATGACCCTTGGTAAATTGTTCCTGTGGTTAATGACTCTCACTGTTAAAAAGAAAAGGAGTACTTGTGGCACCTTAGAGACTAACAAATTTATTAGAGCATAAGCTTTCGTGAGCTACAGCTCACTTCATCGGATGCATTTGGTGGAAAAAACAGAGGAGAGATTTATATACACACACACACACAGAGAACATGAAACAATGGGTTTATCATACACACTGTAAGGAGAGTGATCACTTAAGATAAGCCATCACCAGCAGCAGGGGGGGGGGAAAGGAGGAAAACCTTTCATGGTGACAAGCAAGGTAGGCTAATTCCAGCAGTTAACAAGAATATCAGAGGAACGGTGGGGGGTGGGGTGGGAGGGAGAAATACCATGGGGAAATAGTTTTACTTTGTGTAATGACTCATCCATTCCCAGTCTCTATTCAAGCCTAAGTTAATTGTATCCAGTTTGCAAATTAATTCCAATTCAGCAGTCTCTCGTTGGAGTCTGTTTTTGAAGCTTTTTTGTTGAAGTATAGCCACTCTTAGGTCTGTGATCGAGTGACCAGAGAGATTGAAGTGTTCTCCAACTGGTTTTTGAATGTTATAATTCTTGACGTCTGATTTGTGTCCATTCATTCTTTTACGTAGAGACTGTCCAGTTTGGCCAATGTACATGGCAGAGGGGCATTGCTGGCACATGATGGCATATATCACATTGGTAGATGCGCAGGTGAACGAGCCTCTCATAGTGTGGCTGATGTGATTAGGCCCTATGATGGTATCCCCTGAATAGATATGTGGACAGAGTTGGCAACGGGCTTTGTTGCAAGGATAGGTTCCTGGGTTAGTGGTTCTGGTGTGTGGTGTGTGGTTGCTGGTGAGTATTTGCTTCAGATTGGGGGGCTGTCTGTAAGCAAGGACTGGTCTGTCTCCCAAGATCTGTGAGAGTGATGGGTCGTCCTTCAGGATAGGTTGTAGATCCTTGATGATGCGTTGGAGAGGTTTTAGTTGGGGGCTGAAGGTGATGGCTAGTGGTGTTCTGTTGTTTTCTTTGTTGGGCCTGTCCTGTAGTAGGTGACTTCTGGGTACTCTTCTGGCTCTGTCAATCTGTTTCTTCACTTCAGCAGGTGGGTATTGTAGTTGTAGGAATGCATGATAGAGATCTTGTAGGTGTTTGTCTCTGTCTGAGGGGTTGGAGCAAATGCGGTTATATCGTAGCGCTTGGCTGTAGACAATGGATCGAGTGGTATGATCTGGATGAAAGCTAGAGGCATGTAGGTAGGAATAGCGGTCAGTAGGTTTCCGATATAGGGTGGTGTTTATGTGACCATCGCTTATTAGCACCGTAGTGTCCAGGAAGTGGATGTCTTGTGTGGACTGGTCCAGGCTGAGGTTGATGGTGGGATGGAAATTGTTGAAATCATGGTGGAATTCCTCAAGAGCTTCTTTTCCATGGGTCCAGATGATGAAGATGTCATCAATGTAGCGCAAGTAGAGTAGGGGCATTTGGGGACGAGAGCTGAGGAAGCGTTGTTCTAAGTCAGCCATAAAAATGTTGGCATACTGTGGGGCCATGCGGGTACCCATTGCAGTGCCGCTGATTTGAAGGTATACATTGTCACCAAATGTGAAATAGTTATGGGTCAGGACAAAGTCACAAAGTTCAGCCACCAGGTTAGCCGTGACAGTAGCGGGGATACTGTTCCTGACGGCTTGTAGTCCATCTTTGTGTGGAATGTTGGTGTAGAGGGCTTCTACATCCATAGTGGCTAGGATGGTGTTTTTAGGAAGATCACCAATGGACTGTAGTTTCCTCAGGAAGTCAATGGTGTCTCGAAGATAGCTGGGAGTGCTGGTAACGAAGGGCCTGAGGAGGGAGTCTACATAGCCAGACAATCCTGCTGTCAGGGTGCCAATGCCTGAGATGATGGGGCGTCCAGGATTTCAACACCACTTTCTACAAGCCATTACCCTCTGATCCCACTGAGAGTTACCAAAAGAAACTACAGCATTTGCTCAAGAAACTCCCTGAAAAAGCACAAGAACAAATCCGCACAGACACACCCCTGGAGCCCCGACCTGGGGTATTCTATCTGCTACCCAAGATCCATAAACCTGGAAATCCTGGACGCCCCATCATCTCAGGCATTGGCACCCTGACAGCAGGATTGTCTGGCTATGTAGACTCCCTCCTCAGGCCCTTCGTTACCAGCACTCCCAGCTATCTTCGAGACACCATTGACTTCCTGAGGAAACTACAGTCCATTGGTGATCTTCCTAAAAACACCATCCTAGCCACTATGGATGTAGAAGCCCTCTACACCAACATTCCATACAAAGATGGACTACAAGCCGTCAGGAACAGTATCCCCGCTACTGTCATGGCTAACCCGGTGGCTGAACTTTGTGACTTTGTCCTGACCCATAACTATTTCACATTTGGTGACAATGTATACCTTCAAATCAGCGGCACTGCAATGGGTACCCGCATGGCCCCACAGTATGCCAACATTTTTATGGCTGACTTAGAACAACGCTTCCTCAGCTCTCGTCCCCAAATGCCCCTACTCTACTTGCGCTACATTGATGACATCTTCATCATCTGGACCCATGGAAAAGAAGCTCTTGAGGAATTCCACCATGATTTCAACAATTTCCATCCCACCATCAACCTCAGCCTGGACCAGTCCACACAAGACATCCACTTCCTGGAGACTACGGTGCTAATAAGCGATGGTCACATAAACACCACCCTGTATCGGAAACCTACTGACCGCTATTCCTACCTACATGCCTCTAGCTTTCATCCAGATCATACCACTCGATCCATTGTCTACAGCCAAGCGCTACGATATAACCGCATTTGCTCCAACCCCTCAGACAGAGACAAACACCTACAAGATCTCTATCATGCATTCCTACAACTACAATACCCACCTGCTGAAGTGAAGAAACAGATTGACAGAGCCAGAAGAGTACCCAGAAGTCACCTACTACAGGACAGGCCCAACAAAGAAAACAACAGAACACCACTAGCCATCACCTTCAGCCCCCAACTAAAACCTCTCCAACGCATCATCAAGGATCTACAACCTATCCTGAAGGACGACCCATCACTCTCACAGATCTTGGGAGACAGACCAGTCCTTGCTTACAGACAGCCCCCCAATCTGAAGCAAATACTCACCAGCAACCACACACCACACACCAGAACCACTAACCCAGGAACCTATCCTTGCAACAAAGCCCATTGCCAACTCTGTCCACATATCTATTCAGGGGATACCATCATAGGGCCTAATCACATCAGCCACACTATGAGAGGCTCGTTCACCTGCGCATCTACCAATGTGATATATGCCATCATGTGCCAGCAATGCCCCTCTGCCATGTACATTGGCCAAACTGGACAGTCTCTACGTAAAAGAATGAATGGACACAAATCAGACGTCAAGAATTATAACATTCAAAAACCAGTTGGAGAACACTTCAATCTCTCTGGTCACTCGATCACAGACCTAAGAGTGGCTATACTTCAACAAAAAAGCTTCAAAACCAGACTCCAATGAGAGACTGCTGAATTGGAATTAATTTGCAAACAGGATACAATTAACTTAGGCTTGAATAGAGACTGGGAATGGATGGGACTGGGAATTACACAAAGTAAAACTATTTCCCCATGGTATTTCTCCCTCCCACCCCACCCCCCACTGTTCCTCTGATATTCTTGTTAACTGCTGGAATTAGCCTACCTTGCTTGTCACCATGAAAGGTTTTCCTCCTTTCCCCCCCCCGCTGCTGGTGATGGCTTATCTTAAGTGATCACTCTCCTTACAATGATAAACCCATTGTTTCATGTTCTCTGTGTGTGTGTATATAAATCTCTTCTCTGTTTTTTCCACCAAATGCATCCGATGAAGTGAGCTGTAGCTCACGAAAGCTTATGCTCTAATAAATTTGTTAGTCTCTAAGGTGCCACAAGTACTCCTTTTCTTTTTGCGAATACAGACTAACACGGCTGCTACTCTGAAACTGTTAAAAAGGTATGCCTTATTTCTAGTCTGAATTTGTCTAGCTTCAACTCTGGCCCATTGGATCATGTTATATCTTTCTCTACTAGACTGAAGAGCCCATTAGTAAATATTTGTTCCCCATGCAATTACTTTGAGACTGTAATCAACTCACCCCTTAATTTGTCTTTGTTAAATTAAATAGATTGAGCTCCTTGAGTCTATCATTCCAAGGCATGTTCCAATCCTTTAATCATTCTCGGGGCTCTTTTCTGAATCCTCTCCAATTTATCAACATCCTTCTTGAATTTTAGGCACTAGAACGGGACGCAGTATTCCAGCAGCGGTCTCACCACTGAGAGGTAAAATACCCTCTCTACTTGAAGTTCTTGGCCTCTGTACCAAAAGAAGAAGGGCCATAGAAATGCCCATAGTAAAAATCATTTTTAAAATGTGGTATTTTTAAACTGAAAATTAAAAATATTTAAAACATAGAAGGAAAACACATTCATGCTTGATGGCCATGCCATCTGTTTAATTAGAGACTTAAAGTGTATTAGTCACCTGGGGAATTGTATTAGCCAAATAGTCGTTTGTAGTGAGCTCTTAAAGCAGAATACAGAGTATTTAGAGTAGGTATTGGGAAAATCTCCAGGAGTCGTAGGCATACTTAGTGACTATACAGTAGAAAAAAAATCCAGCAAATATTTTGTGAAACAATTTCAGCATGACATGAATCAATGCATTCCACAGACCATCCATCTGACATGACACTGTAACATGAGAAACACTATCTTATGTACATTGCCTGTGGTGAAGGCTTTGAATTTAGGGCATTATCTCACCAAGGAGTCTTAATGATAAAGGTTCTGCCTTAAGACTAAAGACTTAAGACCTTGGACCAAATTCATCCAAGGCTTAAACAAGGCCAACTCTTATTTGCACTATGGGTGAAATGCTGGCTTTATTGAAGTCAGTGGGATTTTTGCCATTGACTTCAACAGAGTCACGATTGCATCCTAAGACTCTATAGCACACGGGCTTGAAAAGATGCACAACTGGAGTCAGAGCACTGAAATCATGTGAAACTCAGCAGCTTATGAGAACTGTCACACAAGCTTCAGGATAAGACCGATAATTTTGAGGGAAGAAGGAAGACAAATAATCATTCACTAAGGCATCAAGACAGCTTAGTGCCAAGTCTAAGAAGATGTGGTTTGCACAGCAAAGGTGTTTTACAAAGTGAGCCATGAATTTAGGTCTTGTATTTTTACTTATGGTTTGATTTTGGGTTTATGCCTTTTTGTATATATTTTATGATTAGGCCTTAGATAATTTTACAGTTATATACAAGTAATAATTTGCAACGTAGCAATATCATCTAGCACTCTTACACCGTTTTTCATCAGTGATCTCAGAACTTTACACTAATGTTATCCCCATTTTACAGGTGTGAAAACTGAGGAAGAGAGGCGAGACTTGCCCAAGGTGAGCAAGCCAGTGGCAGAGTGGGAATAAGACACAGCTCTCCTGAATCCCAGACCAGTATTTTATCCACTAAGCCACATTGCCACCTACCTTGTGCTTCCCCCTGTTGTTTCATCATATCCACATGTTATTCCTTGTCTTTTTCTCAGATTTTACTTTTCTGAGGGAAGGGACCATGTTTTTCTTATATGTTTGTACAGTGCCTTGCACAGCAAGTGTGATGTTGCACTCCATATGCTTTATGGAAATATCCTTTTGAATATGACATAACTGGAATATGCTTTACGCTAAACACCCCTTGTATGATGTCATTAGAAAGCCTGTAATCTACTAAGTGTGTTCATCCTATTTGTTTGCAGGTATTATTTCTATATGTGGAGTTAGGAGAGCAAGATATGAACTTGTATCACCGATTTAAACAAATTCAGTGGAGGTGCTTCAGAAACAATCAGTTGTAAATGGCCTTAATTACTTGAAAGCCTTCCTGTGTATGTGTGGGCCAGCCCATGGGGACTGGAGACTAGGGGTCTTACAGTGACATGTGACCATGTCACCTGGTAATGAAATCCATTTTAAATCTGGTACTTTTCCATTTAGAAGGAGAGGTGGGGACCCAGAGAGACAAAAGATTCCCGCTTTGTGCCAAAGCTATAGAAGGGGGTGGAACAGGACAAAAGAGGCTGACAATCATGAGAAAACCCTGGTTTACCACCTGAGATGTTTGCTGGCGCTAACAAAGACTGTACCGGGGAAAGGGTTGGGCCCAGACTAGGAAGGAGTCTAGTCTGTGAAAGAAGCTTATTGAAGCATCTCTGAGAGTGAGATATTACCTGTAATCAGTTTCTTAATGTATTAGGCTTAGACTTGCGAGTTTTTGCTTTATTTTGCTTGGTGACTTTACTTTGTTCTGTCTGTTATTACTTGGAACCACTTAAATCCTACTTTTTATACTTAATAAAATCAATTTTGTTTATTAGTAAACCCAGAGTAAGTGATTAATACCTGGGGGAGCAAACAGCTGTGCCTCTCTTTTTATCAGTGTTATAGAAGGTGGACAATTTATGAATTTAGCCTGTATAAGGTTTATACAGAACAAAAATAATTTATTTGGGATTTGGATCCCATTGGGAGCTGGGTGTCTGGGTGCTGGAGGCAAGTAACCTGCTGAGCTGTTTTCAGTTTTGGGAGCTTGGCCCAGACTCTGGGTCTGTGTTGCAGCAGGCTAGCATTGTGTGGCTCAGCAAGGCAGGGTTCTGGAGTCCCAAGCTGTCAGGGAAAATGAGCTCAGAGGTAATTTCAACACATTAGGTGACAGTCCCGGGGGATCTCTGTGATCAAACCCATCACAGCGAGGTCCTTACTTTCAGGTGCCACTTCAATGTAACAGGCATGGGCTCACTTCCGGTTTATACCTTATGTTACTAAAGCTCATGCATCAGGGTTTCAGACAGCCATGGAAGAGGCCAGGAAGGGGTTACTGCCCCATATATTTTGGGAGGTTGGGTTTTTTTTTGTTTTTAAAAACATCTCCTTCATCTGAAACATCAGAGATGGCCATAGCTGCAAATGGGCCCATGGACAGGGTGTGCCAGAGCCCCGAGGAAGCATCCAGCATTCTCTGTCTATCAAGTGCTTCTGACTGGTTCTTGCTCACATGCTCAGGATCTAACTGACTGCCATAGGTGGGGCTAGGAAGATATTCTCCCCCAGGCAGTGACCTTAAGGAGTTTTCACCTTCTTCTGCAGCATGTCAGTGTGATCACTTGCCAGGATTATCTGGGAATATTTCATGTAATCATTTCCCTGCCATCACAGGGGCCAGAGTCCTGGTGCACCTTGGTCCCTCCTATTCTCTGCTCTGCCTGGGGCACATAACTGTCCTTTCTCCTGGGGAATGTAATTCTGTGGTCTCATTTTGGTTGCTAGGTTGTGTGTGTGTGTGTGGGCCACTGGTGACCTGTGATACACAGGAGGTCAGAATTGATAATTGGGTGGTCTCTTCTAGCCTTTAACTCTATTACATAAATAGTTATATTAAGATAGTGATGCATATGAAAAGTGTATCCTTTTTATTTCTCTTCTTTCTGAATGAGTATTAACAACTATACACAACTATCAGAATAAAGAGCCAGCATAGGTAAAGTACACAGACATTGCTGGGCAAGTTTTCAAACCAGCATCTGCACAGACCTAGTTAACATCCTTTTCCCACCTCTGTCTCCTGGGTTCTGTTGCAAAGGGGTATGCTCCTTTCTGCTCACTTTTACATATGTGTTAGGCTGGCTGAATTTAAAAATTCCAGGACACTTTAAAAAAAAAAAGGAAGTGAAAGGAAAAAAAAAGGAAGTGAAAGGAAAAAGAAAAGGGAACAACACTCATGTCCTAGCCAACGTTCTCCCTCAATAAAAATGGATTCTGATGTTTTAAAAGCTTTGAAAAAGCCACTGTTGGGCCAATAATGGCCGCTGTGTTTTGTTTCCAGAGTGAAATACTCCTCTCAATTACACTGTGACTCCCGTGAAATTAACAGAGTTGCACCAGTGTAAGAGACTAGAATTTGTCTGTCTCTATTTTAAGGTATCTTACTCATCTCTTTGTAAAGCCTGATGGCTGAAATGGAGGAGTCTTGCTATATCTTTCTATGCCTGTGGAAATGAAGAAAGGAAATGTAATAATATGCACAGAGCCCTAAGGTTTCTGTAAAATAATATAGATTGATGTACATAAAAGAACATAGCATTTAGGATTATAAATGGAAGGCAAAAAGACAGCGAAGGACCAGTGTTCTTAAGGACCTGTCTACTCTGCAGATTTTATCACCAAAGCACTAGTTAAAAGGCATATTTCATTTCTTTTGGCGATGCTTGTTGTGTCAGCAGGGAAACAGACACAGAGCAGACCACAGGTTAGGTAACAACAGGAGCATGTTTATTTAGAAACCACTTTACTGCTGAGATTGGCACCCCCGGTCTCAGTACTCAGCTTAGCATAGTCCAGGTCTGAGCAGACATGCTGCAAAGCCAGACCTAAGGTGTTCTGAAATCACTGGTGCTGCACTCTCCTGTGTATGGTGCTAGGACTTCTGGGATCTGTCCCATAGTTCTTTGTGCCACAGTAAGCTGTGCTGCTCTAGGGTTCTTTCCCATTGAATTGTGGGAGAACTTGTGTCAAGGTTCCTTCCCCACTCTGAACTCTAGGGTACAGATGTTGGGACCTGCATGAAAGACCCCCTAAGCTTATTCTTACCAGCTTAGGTTAAAAACTTTCCCAAGGTACAAACTTTGCCTTGTCCTTGTCCACCACCAAGCATTTTAAACAAAGAACAGGGAAAAAGATCACTTGGAGACGTCTTCCCCCAAAATATCCCCCCCCCGCCTTACATCCCCTTTCCTGGGGAAGGCATGATAATAATGCTACCAATTGGTACAGGTGAACACAGACCGAACCCTTTGGATCTTAAGAACAATGAAAAATCAATCATGTTCTTAAAAGAAGAATTTTAATTAAAGAAAAGGTAAAAGAATCACCTCTGTAAAATCAGGATCGTAAATACCTTACAGGGTAATCAGATTCAAAACATAGAGAATCCCTCTAGGCAAAACCTGAAGTTACAAAAAGACACAAAAACAGGAATATACATTCCCTTCAGCACAGCTTATTTTACAAGCCATTAAACAAAAGAAAATCTAACGCATTTTCTAGCTAGGATTACTTACTAACTTTACAGGAGTTGTAAGGCTTGCATTTCTGATCTGTTCCTGGCAAAAGCATCAC
This sequence comes from Dermochelys coriacea, assembly GCF_009764565.3. Classification (NCBI taxonomy): domain Eukaryota; kingdom Metazoa; phylum Chordata; order Testudines; family Dermochelyidae; genus Dermochelys; species Dermochelys coriacea. The sequence continues at coordinate 13,003,342 of NC_050079.1, read as the reverse complement.
ACAGACAGCCCAAACCCTTTGATCCCCCCCACCCCCTCCAGATTTGAAAGTATCTTGTCCCCCCATTGGTCATTTTGGGTCAGGTGCCAGCGAGGTTACCTTAGCTTTTTAACCCTTTACAGGTGAAAGGGTTTTGCCTCTGGCCAGGAGGGATTTTATAGCACTGTATACACTCTTCCCTTTATATTCATGACAATGTCAGACATGTTATGTCTTTCTGGGCACAAGTTGCAAGAAGGCATTAGAGGACTATCAATGAGCATTTGAGTGATTTAGCCTGAGTTCTCATTTCAGAGTGGGTGTTTTACCAGCCTTAGTGAAAGCACACACTGGGCTCTAACCAACACCCCCAAGCTCAGGTGAGAGGGTTGTGTTTGCAGAGGGGAGGAGGGTTAGGGTAACACCCAACTAACAGCCTGGGCTAACTCTGCAGTGAAAACAAACTTCAGAGAGAAGGTGACCTCTTGCCTAGCTGATAGCTGCCCAGAAGGAACAATCTATACTTTCAGAGCTAGGGGAAGGGCACACAGAAAAGCCACACAGCAATCAGGCTTTAGAAGAGCAGGCACTCAAGGAATATATCCAAACATGAAAGTAGTCCTCTTATATTACATATCCCAACCCCTGGCAAGATCCAAAGCCCACTAAAGTCAAAAGGAGTCTCTCTGTAGATTTCCAATGTGCATTTCCAGCATTGTCATTACAGCCTTCATAATCACATTTAGTCTCCTCTCACACTGTTGTCAAGTTTTGTGATTTTAATGGCAAATCTCATAATGTTTGGACTCCTGGAGTCATGTGATTACGTGACAAACTCAGCTACCATATTTAAAAAGTAAGTGAGTTTGTAGCCTTCAGGTTACAAATAAAAGCTTAAAAACATGAGCCTTCAATAACCCCCCTCCTTCTCCCTCAGGCAAATAAAAATATGCAATTTGTTATATTTTAGTGTGTCATGGTTTTCTGGGGCCTGACTCATGATTGTTGAACATGTGGGGTTGGCAATACAGCATCTGGTTCTATATTTACCCAAAGGTATTCTTGTGCCTCTCTGAGGTGACCATGAGAAATGTGACCCCATTTGGTGTGTTTGTGCATTTAGCAGTACATGGATTGGAGGAGGCAAGTGTGCATGTTTATCAATCAGTGTTTTTAACTTTTTTCTCTTCTCTGCCTCAGTCTTTTACACTTCTGCTTCTTGCTTGGTTATTCTTTTTAAACACACTTGCTACTAAGTATATTAATTTTGTTTAAAGAGCTCCTAGTAGTAGACCCTGTAGATGCATCCAAACCAAAAAAATCATATCCCATTGGCAATTGCCCAATAGCACTGGTTGACAGTGCATTTTGACAGTGTTGACGTGGTGGATGCAAAGGGAAATAATAAGATGAATGGAATAATTGCTCAAATCTCCTCCCATTTCATGAATGTGCTGTTGCACATACTTTGTTCTATTCAACTTGGCATTATACTACATACTACCTGCTAAAAATCAGGGAAAGGGCTCCTTTTAAACGTGTATTTAAAAAAAATCATCATCCTACAAAATTCAGCAACTTGGTTGGACCATTTCCTGAAAATAAATGACTGGCTGGAGGTAATGGTACAAAACTCAGTTTAAGTCCATCGACTCCTCCTGCATGATCATTAAACTCCACAAAATGCCATGTGCCATGATAGCTATTGTTTAATTAAACTTTAGTTTTTCCACATGATAAAGGTAAGTACTGTATACTGAACTCTAGCCAATGCCTGTAAGCTTGAGTTTAACTGTACATGTACACACACACTCACCCCCACCCACCCAAATTTTTTTAAATCTCTCTCCTTTCATAGAGTTCCTTAAGAAAAAAAACCTCTATCTTGAATGAGATATTGTATGAAGGTAACATTGTTAGACGGAGCTTTGAGACATTTTCTTTGTGTTACATAGATGCTATGGAGGTAACAATAAATACAGGGTACCAAAGAACCATATGCAAAAAGATATAAGATAACTTTGTAGTGTGTGATATGCTAGAACTTCTCTGACCATCAGGGCCATATTTTAAAATAGGCTCCAGAAAGCGTACCATGAAAACTTACGAGTGCACATACTTGTATAAAGAGTACAAATGGGTGCTAACTTTGGCAGTTTCCTGGTTTGCATTCACGAGTCTGGGTCTGCACAAGCATATACCTGTTTGGCTGCAGAGTGCTTTGTTTTGCGAAAGGAAATGGAAGTGTTCACACATGTAGATCGGTTTTCTCTAAAGAAATATATGTAGAAGAAGCTTTGGAAGTGAGCGTAAAAGATGGAAGAAGAGACCAAGAGAAAGGGATCAAGAAAGGTTATCTTTACTCCCATTTTCCTCTACTTTGTTCCATTCCCCTGTCAGAAAGAGGGGAGATGAAAATAAGCAATTTCACTTTACATAAGGTTGGTAGTTGTCTTCAGGCTGACAGCCTGGGATAGGGTAGGTGCCTGCTTGTCCTTTCTCCCCAATTTGAGCAATTCTTGATGTAGGAAAAGCCTTTATGTATGCTAGTTCTTTCTCCCCGCTGTGAAAAATGTCAGCACTTTGAGGAAACGGACCAGTTTTTTTTCCAGCTTGCCTTAGGGTTTTCTGGAATTTTTGCTACTGTACATTTATTTAAAAGTAACCTTATATATTCAAAAACATGCTGACCTTTGGTTGCTCCTGATTTGCAATGGGGTAAGCAAGATCAGAATCAGCCCCGAAAATTTATTTTGCTTGCAATCATTTTTACACTGCGCACATTTCTACCCAGGAAGTTGACCTTGCCAGCATCAGATGACAGGATAGTAAACTGCAGCACATACACTTCCATCATCCCAGCGAGAGAGAAAGTCCTGATCTAGACTGATATAAGCATCATGATCTATTGACAATCTCCTCCAAGTTCACAGGGCAATCTGTTTCTAAATTAAGGTAGCTATAGTATAAATACTTTATTTTTTCACTGCCATTATATTTTGCCTGGCATTAACCAGACACTGTTACTGTTTTGTGGCTGTGTCACTGCCAATTAATGAACTTAAACATAATCAGCTGGTGCAGAGTGTCACAAGCCAAAACCTCTTCTTAAACCTCAGCTTATTCACAGTGGCATTATTTATATATTATATAAATAAAATGATTCATTAGTATACCTGTACTTTGAACTACTTTGCAAAGCTACTGTTAACCACTTACATAAGAAGTTAGGAGACAGGGCTTGATCCTTCAGAGCCTTACTCATAAGAGTAGCCCCACTGACTTCAGTGGAACTATCCACTTGGTTAAAGGTTTGGAGGATATAGCCCAGACATTGTGTATACAACTCTGAAAACATTTCTCACATTCTCTGCCATCCAGTATATTAAAATATGCGTTGTAATTGTCATCATTACATATCTTATATTAAAACAGCTATTTTAGAATGCAACTTAGGGTATTATGCATTAACTATCATTTATTATTTAATCATCCCACAAAGTGGCTACAGCAAAAGGAATTAAAATTTTTGTTGGCTCTCTCAGTTTCATAATAAACATATTTTTATTTGAGCAAGATGTGTGTACCAGGAAAATATTTCAAGGAAAAATAAATTATTCAAATGGACAGCTTTGTTGTCGATTATGCTGGGCATTTTTTCTTAGATGTAATTTATATCGGTATCGTTTGTTATAACTGATAAAATACTAAAAGCTTTTTAAAAAGCTAAAAAGATTTACTTTTTTATTGTCTAGACTTTATGTAAGCCATTGCTAATTAATACTGCCCTTCCTGGTGCTTTGTAGAAGGCATAATTCAAACAAACCAATTATAAATGATTTTTCAATGTAAACTTTTAACAACGTAGCGCCTAAGGGTTTGCTGAACATAAGAGTACAATTTAGAAAACTTAAGGTTTAACTAAGGTCAGGGATATCTCAGGCATTGATGGATGTAGATGCAAAAAAGTGTTCAACTTAGGAAAGACAATCTTTCCTTCAAGACTAAACAAAATGCTAGCAGTGGTGATAAATAGATACAAAAATATACATGAAAGAAAGAGTCAGAAGGATATTTTGAAGTTCTGCCAAGCAAAATACAACTAAAAAAAAAGCAACTCTTAATGCCATATGATTTTTATACCCATTTCTTTAGCAGAGTCAGCTGAGGCTCAAGGAAGCCAAACATCCTACCAGAGTCACACACAGTCTTGGTTTTATGCCTGAACCCAGAACCTCCCCCGCCCACTTTTTCTCCAGATACTAAAGCACAAGGCTTAGGTCTTTAGCCTCCTCTTCATTCCCCATTGAAAGCAGCAAGACTGGGCACCAGTTGGCCCCATTTGAGTTGTGGGTTCAATGAAAGCCAGCATTGGACTAGACTGTATGGAATTAACTCTTTCCAGTTAAAGAATATAATGACTCACTTATTCTATTTTCTAGTAGTTATCAAATTTCCCCAACTAGCAAATCCAGTGTTGTTGACAAATGAAGAGCTTGTTTATATAGTCCTAGCACAGTGAGGCCCCAGTCTCCAACTGGAGCCTGTGGATAGAAATTGAAGCCTGTAAGAGAAATAAATAACAGTTATCTTCGTTGTTATAGAAACATCCATTTATGTACTTCTGCTATTGTAGTTATTTTTTCTTTCCTCAAAGCGATGTGGCTCCCATGATGAAGTCTCCACCCAGCTCCCTTGACACATTTAATTACGTTAATGGGGTGATCAATTATATTTCTTCTTCTGAATGGAAATTTGAAGAAAACAGTTCATAAGAAACTTATGAGTCAACAGTATCCTACCCACTGTGTAATAATGGAAGAGTGCATAATGGGCGTCTGTGCACTTGAGAGAAAGGCTCTCTGAAGATAAACATATGTAAGCTCTCTTTAATAACTAACTCTCCTACTCCTTTTGCTTGTTTGGTTAGCAATCTTGAGGATTCTTTCTTCTGGTATCTGACTCTGCTGCTGGTGAGGCATTATGATTTATGATGTCACAGTGGATTATGGCCTCTTGATATAAGCCAGAAGCAGGAGGGGACAATATGTTCTGCGACAATGTTTTTTTTCAAGTGTCTCTTACAAATCTGAAGCCATTTTTATATAATTACATACACACATGAAACATGGGGTTTAATATTATTCTGTGCTAGATCTAAATCACTGAAAAATACTTAATATTAAATCAAGGTAGAATTAACAGAAAAAAAAATCACATACTTTTCTAATTACCAGACATAGACTCTACTGCATTTTAGGTAGCTTATGCATTTGTCATCTGGTTTGCATCTATCATTCCTGTTTGGTTATTTCATTCATATTTGCCCATTACTATAAAGTTGTTTGGGTGATCTCTATTTTGTAATAGCAGTTGTACTACCTACCTAATGGAAACAGTCAGACCTTTTAAAAAACTTCTGTTGCATTGGATTATATATTACTACATTGAATTGTAACATGCCACATAAGTTAACATGCTTCAGCATGGTTTGGGATCATACGCAGTGTATCAGATAGAAGGGGGGGGGGCGAGGAGTCTCTTTTAGATCAGTCTTCATATAGTGAAGTGTGGCCCTGATGCAACTCTCATTGAAATCAAGGGGAGCTGAATCAGGAGTTATAATAGCAGAGAGGTGCTCCTCCTTTTCTCCCTAGAAGGGCCTTTTGACTCCATGCACTTGCAGAGGATACTGCCACTTTTGGAGTAACCGCTAGAAATGCCTCAACCTCATTCCCTCCAGAGAGCATGATTAACCTGCCTCCTCTTCACTGCCCATTGGAAGCAACTGCAGCAAGGGTTGGCATATCTCCTTTTAGTTGGGCCCATGGGGTATTTCCTACTCCTTCTCTGCTATTGGAGCAGGGGATAAAAAGAAAGTGATAATTCCTTTAGAGTCGGCATTTAACACCTGGCGGTCAAGTGGTAACTGCTGCATTCCAAGGGAAACAGCCCAGTGGGATACATTTGAAGTCCAAAGAAACATTGCCATAAGTGGAGTAAAGCTTCACTGCAAATTCAGTGAGTTTGTTGAAGGGTGTTGAAGCAATGGGACTGTCACTCCACTGCTGGAGTTTCAGTATCTCCGAGTTCATTATGGATCCTGAGCCATAAGCACCATCTGCAGTTATTTCATTAATGATAGTAAAATAAGAATCACTACTGAATAATTAGAGAGGTAGTCTGGCTTAGGGGATGAGGCACTATACTAGTGTTCCTGGGTTCTGTTCCCAGGTCTGCCACTGGCCTGCTGGATGACCATATGCAAGTCACTTTGCCCCTCTGTACCTAATCTCCCCTTGTACAAAATGGGAACAATATCATTTAAGATCTACTGATGAAATGCCTTGTATAAGAGCAAGGTATTATTATTAAATGGAGCATTTTTCCCCTGGAGGTACTGGTAGTTCAGAATTGTACATAATACATATTTAGTTTGCCTATTTATTTTTGTACATGGTAATCTGGGGACATTTGAATAGGGCTTTCCTTTTCTAGTTATTATTTATGTTTGAAATGATGAAAATTCCTTCCTTTAGAAACATAAAATTTGAGGAAGTGAGCCAAAATAGCAGCTTGTCTTCTGGGCAGCAGGGATTACAGCTGTCAAAAATGTGTTCAACAAAACAATACATCTTTTCAAAATATAATATTTTTTCTCTTGGCTGCAATCGTTTATTTTGTTTTTGAAATGATGGAAATAGTCTCCTTTTGAAAGCAAAGTTTTTTGTTTTTGTAAAAGCCAATATCACAGATAGGGAAAATTAAGCAATTAATTGGCCAAGGTACAATTGTTAGTGGTAGAAAACTAGTTCATATAAAAGATCCCCTTGCTCCTGTACACCCCAAACATTTATTTAAACCGCTAATATTTAGATATGAGGTTTTCATTTCTGATTTTCACCTGGTCAGAAAGTGCCAAAATGCCACCAGAAAAATTAGCACTCCCTCCACCCCAATCCTCCCTGAGTGATAAAGAAGATTCATCATTCTCCTATGACCATCACCCTGCCCCCACAGGAATCCCGGCTTCTCTAGTAGGCAGGGTACCCCACTATCCACTCACTTTGTACTGTCAGGTTGGGAAAAGCGGCCTTCAACTTTTCCTCCTCACCTTCCAGAATTTTCCAAGGTAGGCTGAGTGCCCACTTTCATGGGAGGAACTTGTTGGTGGCATTCCCTCCCACTACCTCCAGTCTCTAAGGAGGCATCTTCTAGTAAGGTGGATGGCTTTTTTCCCTTTGATCCTTGGATAGTCTGGGGCCAAGATACAAGTCCAGGCCGCACTGGATTAGAGCTGAAAATCCATGTTCTCAAATTCTAGATACAGCCCCAGCATGTTAAAATGCCAATGAAGAGTCAACAGCAGGACTCAGGGTACCATTTAAGTTATTACTATAGAGAAGGAGAGTGGGCAGGCCTTTTACTTCCACAAAAATACCTCCCTGGAAACTGGAAGTGGGTGGAGCCTGCCTATTAGCTGGTTCACCAAGAGCCAGGAAAAAATGAGTGGAAGATCATCTCTTGAAGATGCCAAATTGGGGACTTGCAGTTTCCATACCCTTCTCCCCACCCCAACCCCAAAGACAACAAAGTATTTGGAGAGTTGGCATGTTTTAGAGGAAGAGGATCTTCTGGGAAAGGAGGGATGTCGTTTGGGATGAGCGATGGTTGCTCACTTTGGAGAGATGAGTCCCCAGTGGTTTAGAGGCTGCACCCACAATCAGAACTTTTGGGAGATGTACCCATTTCTAATAAATGTTCTATGTATTTACACAGCAGTCATTGTACCTTGGAAGCAGAGATTCATAGAAATAGTTAGATGAGAGTGAGATTTTTGGCACAGATTCTCTCTCAAATCACTGTGATGTTCATAAGTGAGAAAAATTGATTTGGCATTGAGACAGGTTTTCACCACACTCTGGTTATGGAAATCAGTTATGGCCATGGAGAAAGTCTGTATATTGATTAATAAATTGACCTGATGACTTGTTCCTGCTTTAATATTTTCATGGCCTTTTACCCAGAATAAAAGTGTCAATAGGTGCCATTTTAGCACAGTCAAGTGGTAACAAAAAAGGAATTGCACATTATACAATAACTGCTTCTTTCGCCTACAATTTTCCTTCTTTCTTAGAAAAAAGTTGGACACGTTTCCTACTTTGCTGTACCAGGCTGAAATCACTTATAGGAAGAATCCTATTCTCTATGAAATCCTACAGGTTTCTAGAGTTGCATGGATGAGGGGAAAAAAGCTTCCCCAATTGAAACTATAGAGGAAATTGTAGGTAGGTAGAATAAGGTTGTCCCTGTGGGAATTGGGCTAAGACATCTGAATTGTTCCTCTTATAAAAGTAGGAGGCATTGTGGCCCAGTATAGAGAGACTCAAACTTTTTCATAACACAGAACACACCTTAGTAGAGACATTGTCTCATGGACACTTCCCCTCCCACACTCTCACAGACCCACCTCCCTTCATCTGCCATCACAAAGATCACTTTTCCACCCATCCCTATCACTTATAAAGAAGATGGAGAACAATCGTTTAGGATATTTGGTTAGCTATTAGGAAAACCTTCTAACTATAAGGGTACTTCAACTCTGGACTAGGCTTCCAAGGGAGATTTATCACTGAAGGTTTTTAAGAACAGGTTAGACAAACATCAGTCAGGGATAGTCTAGGTAGATTTTGTTGAGCCTCAGCATAGGGGGCTGGATTTGATGACTTCTTAAGATCTCTTCCAGTCCTACATTTCTACATAATAATATGGTTGGCAACTGCAGTAATTGCTTACATGGAAGGGTAACATTAGGAAAATAATGCAGTTAAGTTGTCTTTTAGTGCAGTTCAGCAGATTTAATAAATATACATATAGAACCACCAGCACTATGTGCCTAGCTTGCTCTGTGAAGATCACAATTTGAGAAACATGGGCCCAGTAGATAGAGCACTGGGCTGAAAGCCAGGAAACCTGGGTTCCAGTCCCAGTTCTGCCATTGAATTGCTATGTGACCCTGGGCAAGACACAGTTTCTTTGTGCCTCAATTTCTTCATTTGTAATATAGGCTATAACAATATTTACCTTCTTTGTACAGCACAAAGATATCTAGGAATGACAACTGTTATTTAAGTGTTTATTATTAGTATTAGTAACAAAAAGTGCCTCATCTTTAATGAGCCAGAGATATCAAAACTTCATTGTTATGTCTTATCTAAAAGACGCCTCTCCAGTGGCACAGTGCCTCTTGGCATCATGCTGAAGCACTGATTCAGTCTGACTCAGAGGGAAGAGCAATACTCTCTCAGGCCCTGATCCTTCAAAGATCTATGCAGAGGCTTAAATTTAAGAATACATATTTGCCGATTCAGAGCCTTAAATCACTAACACCACCACCGCCTGCTTCATAGTTTTCTTTGGAGATCTTCCAGTATTGACCAGTCCAGACCCTGTTTAGCTGGAGGGATGATGGGATCAGAGTCAGAGGTGACACGACTGCTGGGCATTTGATCAAAATGTAGTGAAACTATGTAAAATATAATTACATTAGACAAAATATGAGAGCGAAGTAAGGGCCAAATACTAGTCTCATTTACACCACAGAGACTCCATTGTGACTCCATTGAACTCAAAGAGTCAGTTCAGTGGAGTCAATATGGATTTATCCTGGTGTCAGAATAGGATTTTAGCCATAAGTATATGCTGCCTTTTTTGACGAATTAAAGAAAAAAAATCAGATCGCCTATAACATTTTTCAATTATGCAGTTCAGTAAGGAGACAATACAGGCTCTAGTTATTTAGGTGCCAATCCTGCAGGCTGCTTCATGTGGACAGATCTTTGCAGTAAGGTCTACTTGGCTCCATAGAGCCACAAGTCTCTGAATCACCGTTCAGGATTGGGGTGTTAGACTGTAAACTCTCTGGGGCATGTATTGCAACTCCTGCAGGTGGACAGCACCTAGCACATTGGAGATGCTACTGGAAACAAGTAAGTAGTAGGTTTAATTATAATTACTGTGGGATTGGTGTACATTTGGTGCAAAGCTGTAATTTTGTTATATTCAGGACAAGGATGCTTGGTCAGATTGGGACTTTTTTGGTGCCAGTTACAGTGCCTCCAAGCAATGAGGCTAGAGAACAGCTTTAATATAATTTGTAAGTGGCTTTTGTTTTCTTCAACTGCTATCGTAAGAAAGTGCATTTATAAAAAAAAATAAAAAAAATTGGCTGATGAGTTGTATAATTGACATAGTTTAACACCAGCTACAATGTACCAGTCAGGGAACTAAAATATGTTCTTCTAAAAAACATGGGTAACAAAGAGCTTTGGCACTATTGTTAAGGCAGCTCTGAGCATCTTACACAACTTCTGATTACCTTTCTTTTCTGCATTTGGGGAGAAGAGGGCATGTTTATTTTTCTTCTTACTCTATCCCCTTTTGTGCTTGTTCATTTGCTAGGTGCATACAAGAGAGGAGGTCACTTGTGCACATGGGATAAAGAGGTATTATGAATTCCAAAGTGTTTGCTTCAATGGGGAAAGCACACAGAGCAAGAAAGCCCAAGAACATAATGTGTGAATTTCTAATGAATACTGTGCCAACTGTTTGAGAGTTCCCGTCCCCCCCCACCACACCTGTAGCAGTTTTATTCACTTGGGAGAGTACAGCATACAAGATATTCTTTAATAGTATGCTGGCTATTTAATTTTAATACATTTAATCCTTTATATCAATGTAATATTCTTTAGACAAGCACTTCCAAGACAGATTAGAACTGAATTTAAGGGGATTAAAAGCTTCTCTTGCTAAAAACAATGTTTCAGATGGCAAATCCACTTATTTATGTCAATTTCAGTGGAATATGTTTTTGTCTTTCGTGTGTTGCTACTGCTTAAAGAAAGCCATGCTTTCACCATGACTACAGCCTTTCTGGCTCTGCTTACATACATGGTAATGTTCATTTCATTCAGTACAGTAAGCCATTCTGGGAAAGTTTGATGGCTTCTATAAAACTGAGAGAGACCATTTTCTTTCGTATGTAGTGAAAACAATGGGTCTAGTATCTTAAAAGTAGCCGTTCCCATGAGAAGTGTAACATGAGACATACAGAGAAAAGTTCTCTATCATTTTTCCTACTTTACTGTAATAGGCTGAAAACACCCATAGGAAGGATTTTATTTTCTCTGAAATCCGACAGCTTTTGAGAGGTATAGACAAGCAAAGCTTCCACAACTGAAACTACATAGGAAGTTGTAGGTAGATAGGTAGAATAAAGATCCCCATTCTGGAATTGGGCTAAGACAACAGAGCTCTACCAAAATCGGAGGTAGTATGGTGGGAGTTCTCAACATTTTCATAACTCAGAGCACATCTTAATAGAAAGAGTGTCTCTTGAACACTTCTGCTCCCATATATGATCACACAGACCCTTCTCAGTTGCAAACACACAGGCCATTTCTCCTCTTATTTACTATCATGTAATAATACTGTGGCAACTGCAGTGCTTGCTTACATAGAGGGGTAATACCAGGAAAATTATGTAGTTTAGATGTCTTTTAATGCCACATATCTATGTTTAGAGCCATACCAAAGCAGAGAAGACAACACATAACCATTCTAGACTAGTTCACTTTGTCCAGAATCTATTAGATTCTAACTTCTTATTTAAACTACATTTCTTTATATTACACTGGCAGGTTCTGCTCAAACTTCTCGTCTATATTCAGTACTTATGCAATAAGGTCCCAGATCCTCCACCAGGGCTTGAAATCTCTTAAACTCCCATCAATTTCAAGCCCAAAGGAGATTAGTTAGAGAAGTCTCATAATTAGAGCTGGAAGGATAGTGGAAAAAGTTATCTGAATATTCATTCAGTTTTTAAAGGGAATTTCAATCTGACAATGTCAGACAGCCTTTGACAGTACCCTTCCATGAAACTTTACTATCACAAGTGCTTGAGGAACATGAACTTTAGCTCAAATACTCAAGCATTTACCTAAAGCAATTTTCACTGATTACAAAATTCCAAGTTTGCAGGGTTGGTTAGTGTGATGGCCCAAGCAATCAGCAGGAAATAGAAAAGAACCTTATGGAAGAAGGGCCATGCTTTTTTAACCAGGTGGATCTATTTTCCCACAGTTGTTTGGTCAGATAAAGAAAATCATGAAGTAGTACTTACCTTTTCCTCCCTGTTTTACCAAACTGTGGGAGCCTCATTTCAGATAAAGCAAACAAACAGAAAGCTGGCTGTAGGAAATTGACCCTACCTTTAAAAGGCGTTTAAGACATTGCAGAGCAGGCTTGATCTTCTGAAAGCCTAGGGGAAAGGGAAGCATGCCTGTCAATCTCCTCTTAACAAAGCATGCTGGGAAGGGGCAGAGACTTGGACTCTATAATACATGCTGGTCTACCTTTCATTAAGTGTTCAGGGAAATGACCTTAGAGAAAGAAAAGCTATTTAAAGGAGCTTGGAACATCCAATGAGGGTGGGGGATGTCTCCTTGAGCTTGAAAATAGCCTATTGGCTGTATATTGGAGAAATCTTTAGGAATGAGTATCACTAAATGAAGTGGGGAGAGGGACTATATAAAAGCTATTATGCCTGCTAATACAATAACACCTTGGGTGAAATCTTGGCCATAATGAAGTTTTACCTTTGATTTAATGCAACCAAGTTTTCACCCCTTAGATTTTAAGAAACTACTCTGTTTGTGTTTTCTTTTAAACCTCTGTCTATGGTGTCCAGGGCATCTTGACTGCATGGACTAGTGAATTAGTTATGTAAGAGATTAAATCAGGGAACAGACACAATAAACTGTCTCTTATGTAACTGATCAATGCAGCGCAAATTTAGGATTACAAATCTTCATGAATGATTTGCAGGCCAAGTATTTGGTGAAGAACTATTAAATCTAAAAATTTCATTATCTGCGTAGAAGTTTATTTTAAAAAATGAAATTAGGTCAAGGCCATTAAATAAATTCTTCTTTTGGAATTATTTGCTCAGGTCTATTTATTGCTGACATTTTATCAGAGCCTGTGCATTACACACTACCCATTTATTTCAGAGTTGTATTTTACAAAAATTTTAATGTTTAATTGTAGGTTAAGCAACTATAGGGGGGAATCCAACTTTGATACATATCAGGTGTGTTTTAGTACCTGAGTAGATAATATGTTGTTAAATTTTGTCATTTCAGGCAACCCCTTCCCTCACCTCACACACTTCTGTTATTTAAGGGTGTTTCAAAATGAATTCTAAAGAAAATATTCTATGAAATATTTATTTAAGTGATTCTCCATGTAATTTACTTTCCCACTAGCTAGCTAAAGCTAGGTCATTCAGTCACTTTTTTGGGCCACTGATATTATAAGATCCACTGTCTGGTTTCTATCATGGTGTTAAAATATTGTTCATGTTGCCATCCCAGACATTGCTTCCAAGATTGAATCTCAGAGCATCTGAAAATGCAAGGGATACATTTTCAAAGCAATGCTCAAGGATTTAGTTGCATGACTTCCATTGATATTCGAAGTCCAGCAAAAGATTTGTACTAAGTTTGAACTATACATACTCCTATAGTTTTATGGGAAGGGGTGGTAGATAGAAATTAACCCCAAGCCTAAATGTTTTAAAATCTAGGCCCCAACTTAAAATAGGGAAAAGGCACATTTTAACCTTTTACTAGTCATGGCACTTAGTGAACTTGTAACTGTGTCTACAATGAAGAAAAAAAAATATATGTATGACACTGTGAGTGTGAAATACTGATGGCTTGGTGTGCTATAGTATCATGTCACTTAAATTACACTGATTATAAACTTTTTAACCTATGGACAAAACACGTGGAATTCTTATTTGGGAAGAAAAAAAATTCAAGAATATATAAAGTTTAAGATTAGGACTGAAATTTCATTGGAAAATATACTGCAAAAATGTTGCTCATTTTTAATCACATTTTCAATGGCAAATATTGGGCTGTCAGTGGCTCTTCTAAAATTGTTTTAATTGAAGTTGCATGAAAATCTGGGGAGTTCATCTTGAGTTCATCTCCCAAACCCATCCTGATTTCATTAAACATCTGATCTTTCTTTACTTGCCAATAAAAAATATTTATTATCAGTATCTGCTTTGTAACTATTTTTTTAAGCATTGTCTCTTCTGTTCATTAAAGCTGAAATCTATGTCTCCCATGTCAAACTAGAGCCATCGGGCTCTATGTGGAAGAAGCATAAAATGGACTGGGAGATTAAATCCACCCCCAGATTTGGGTTCAGGATGTGGGGCTGCTAAATAGCCTTTCTGCCCCTTCCCACCATCTAGCCTATGGGCTGGACTAGTAGCTGCTGCCACTCTGCATTACCCTTTTCATGTTGGAGCCTCTGGATCCATGTAAACAAGCCGCTTGCCCTCTTCACAGCCAACTCTGGGCCAGTAGATCCAGTGAATTCAATGGAAGTACAATGTAACATGCAGCAACTTAGGTTATGGCCCAGAATATGCTACCGTGGGGTGTACGGTATGCAGAGGTTTTTGTGCGCATCTGTTCTACTAGCTGTTCTCCCCTCACAGCTCCACTGTCAGTCTTAATTACTTTGGAGGGCCTTACACTGGATTCCCGCACTGGAGGTGATTTTTTACCCTTAGGTGTTGTCTCCACTGGGGGTTTTACCCCCAATTCCCAGCAGAGGGGCAGCCACCTGAATAACTGCAACAATGTAAACCCTGGGTGTACAAAGGCAAAGCTTCTATTTCCACTGGAGCAGCTCATCCCTTCTAGAAACCAGGCTAAGCTGCAAGTTTTGGTTTAGAACCGTTTAGCCTATCTATCTTGAGGGGCTGCACCACTACAACTATATACCGGAATAGCCAGAGATGACTGAAAGGAAAAATATCCCCGATGTACAGAAGGCTTTGTCTTGCCATCTTCCATTTGGAGATTTTTTTTTTATTTCAGAAAAATAAAAACTTCTCATTTCTTTAAAAAAAACAACCTTTTTATAATCATTCAGAACAGAGATAAAATTCCTGTGATTTCACTGGCAGTTCAGAGTTTCTAGAGGAAAGCTGAGGAAAAAAGAAAATCTGTTTACTTTGTAAAAAATGAGACTCAGTATAAGACTGTATAAGATTAGAAGAGTTTGAGAAATGGTCTAAATGTACCAGTGTCAATCCTAAAATCCAAATATGCCAAGAAATCATGCCTGAAGTTCTGTATCAATTCTAGCTGTAGAAACTTAAGCAATTTTCCAAAGATGATGCGACCACCTCTTATGTTAACTATTAAGTCATACTTGCATCTCACTGTTATCAATAACTTACTATTGGTTTATGCTTATCTGTTATGCAACCTTACTTGCAAACCGAGTGTGTGTGTGTGTGTACCTCCTGTTTTGCTGAATCAAATTGCAATGTTTCTGTTCAGAGTCCAGCTGGACCTATCCAGCTTTGTTTCATGTATTTAATATACTCAAAATGCACTAATGACAGTTTATAATATCATTATCTACAGTCAGAGATATTATAACTTCAAGAAATGGAAAGAAAGTACAGCCATATGTGGAAATGCTTTATTTTGTGCACTTTTAACCCTCAAAATAGTACAGCTGCAAAAGATAGGGACAGACATGAGGGGGTAAAAAAAAAATCAAATGTCTGCAAAAGCATTTTGTACATTTCCCTCACTGTCATCATGAAAGAGAATTGGGTTATTCAGATGGTAAATAACAACCAAGAACTGTTTTTTTCCTAAAAATTATTTTTGAATAGGATTCAAA
This sequence comes from Dermochelys coriacea, assembly GCF_009764565.3. Lineage (NCBI taxonomy): Eukaryota > Metazoa > Chordata > Testudines > Dermochelyidae > Dermochelys > Dermochelys coriacea. Next base: position 12,987,583 of record NC_050079.1, on the reverse strand, counting down.
TGTGTTCCTTATTACATGGTTTGATAATTCAGTGATGCTTTATCCCCCCATAACATATGAGCTGATTTAAACCTTCACTCCAAACAGCCTAGGGGTTATTAGGAACAGTGTGGACTGAGTATGGATTAGGTTTAAAAGTAATAAAAGAGTAGACCTGTTGGTTAGGTGAAAAATTCACTATCAGATTCCTGAGTGCAGCTTTCTTTTCATGTGCAAACTGCATTAAATGAGGCATTTAATTCAACAAATCCATAGTTCTGATCCACCAGAAATAGAGACTGGGTTAGTTCAATTTGTAACAAACGATCTCCATATGATCAAAGTCCTAAGAGCTGATTCCAACATACTGCTTAAATTAGTCTAACACCGAAGTGTTTGGCTCTGGGACAATATTTGGAATGTCTTACCAGAAGAAAAATTCCTCGGCACACATGGTTCTAATATCAGGGAATGCCAACCTTACTTTTTAATGGGCTGACAGGGAGCCTCGGCGCTAACTTTCTGACTCCAAAAAGTTCTTGTGCTGTCACCCGCAAACCAGCTTGGATAATTTTTCCTTGGCTTCCTTATTAAAGACTGAATGAAGGGATTGTGTGGCTTTCTTAATGTCACTTGGTCTGCTTGCCATAAATTCAAGCACTCATGATGAAAGCTCCACTTATATTTTGCTGGGAAATGGAATCAAGGAGAATGCACCCTGGTTCACAATAAATAACTAAGGTTGAGTTATTAAGTGTATTTCATATACCAGGCCCTTATTACATCAGCAGTTTAGATAATGGCTTCTTAAAAAATATTTCAGTACAGAAATATATGAAGAAAGGGTTATACACAGGGGTTCCTATGCATAGAAATCAAAACAGACAGTATAGCAATAACTTAAGACTATATTAACAAATATAGAATATTTATATTTTTACATGCTGCTGTCTGTTTAGATTAAACAACTGTAGAAATAAGAACAGTCAACTATTTGCTCCAGCCCTGCCAAAGACTTCTCAACTGGGACTGTTTGTTTGCTTTGCAGAATGAAGGCTTTAGCTGTTTAGACTGTAGTTCCAATTTTAGAGGGTGCTAATTACTCTCTACCTCTGGACCCATATATTTCTCAGAATCTGAGGGCCTATGAAAATAGCTCACAACTGTCTTGTATGGAAAGCGAAGAGGCCAATGGTCAGGCAAGACGGGTGCGTGGGCGCTTTATATGGCAAGATAGCAGCAATGGAAATTCATTCTGGTCACTTATTTATTTGAGGATAATGGACAACATTTTCAAAAGGCCTTATCAGAATTTTCCTCTGAAATTTTATATTTTTGAATGGTAACCACTCAATGCGAAATTGATACATATAGTTAAACCAGAGAAGTCTATATTAATTTATATTGTATTACTTTAAAAAAAGAATATGCATTATTTTATGGCTATTAGTTGCACATTAGAACACATTTAATTGACACAAACAGAAATCTGTCAATAATGTAATTGTTCTGATTATCAGAATCACACTATATTGATAGCTATTTTCAATTACTCCAGAGTATTTGAAAAATACATAGTTTGGAGCAGTAGACCATTAGAAAATCTGTACTGAAAGTAGACTGACATTTTTAGTCCCAGAGTAGACCAAGGAAGTGAAGGGCTGGAAAGATGGAACCTGGGATAATTCATACAAAAACCACACAGGTAACTATTTTGAACAGGTGGTCAGATATGCCAATTGAACAGACTTTAAGAACAAATTCCAACAGTAATCCATTGTCTAGGGTCACTGACATGCCTTGCGTGGAATCTGTTCCATAGAGTTGTTTGATAAATGAGAAACCACTTTTGAAAAATTTCAAAGTTATTTTCCCCCCAAAGTTTTCTCCCCATCCCCAAAAACATATTTATCAAAATCACACAAAAACATTTTTCAGTAAACAACAAATTTTGATGAAGTTTGATGATTTTTATAACCATTTCAAGATCATGGCACTTTTTTTGCATAAAATGAAACATTTCAATAGGGTCAAACAACTTCTTTTTTAATGAACAATTCTGTTTTAAAAAACAAAACACCATTTTTAATGGAAAAAATTTGTGTTCAGAATGTTTGACTGCAGTTGGCAATTAAGCAAGAGGACCATTTACTGGGATGCCAATTAAGAGCAAATCTTGTGCTTGGTTGAAACTTCTGGATTCACTAGTTTGCACAGGAAAAAATCCTAAATAGACTAGTATTCTGCAATTAAAGAGGGTCACATATGCTCATGTGTAGCTGGTTGTGACTGTGAAAGGCCTTTCAAGCAGGGCAGGATGCAGGCTACCTCTGCAGGTAGAGCAGTCTATACCAGTCTCTAGATGCTAACAAGGTATGGGGCTGGGCATGCCTTGAGGAATTTGATTAATAGTGGTTTTGTAGGAGATTGGTATTTGTTTTAGCTATTCATTTAAGAGTTTTCTTTGTGAGCACATTGATAATCACATGATGAAATGGAACCTTCCCTCCATCCCAAATTGACCGAACTATATTCCTTTAAAACTTCTTATATGCAAAGAGACTAACAAAGGCATTGGACTTCTGAGCATCCAGGCCAAATCTGCTGCCTCTTGCGTTCATGCTGGCTGAGAGCAAAGTTTTCTGTGCTGAATGGTGTGGGTGTAACACTTTCAAAAGCTACAGTAGGCTCCAAGGCCAGTTCTGTGACTTCCTATGACTGTAAAGACACATTGCTTGATCTGACTATCCCAGCATTCCCTTTGAAAGCCTAACTTATCTGTCTGGTGGGGATGATGGCACTAGGTGAGTAAAAGTTACGATTAGGGAAATGTACTTATGTATACTAGCACATGTGAATGGTATGTTCGCAAGCACTATGGAGGGGTTGATAACAGCTCTATAGTTAAGGTTACATGAGTCTTTTGTCTTTTTAATATCTTAAAACATCCCTGGATCTCAAGTGGGCTGCTTTAGAAAAAGCAAAAAGTCAAATATACTCTTTGAGGGGACTGTATATGTTTTCCTATGTTTTGATGAAACAGTTTCATGGGAATGTGTTTATTTCGATAAACATTTTGATGGAGAAGTGTAGAAAACAATCGTTTCAACTTTCTTGTTTGGATCAGGTTAAAACATTTCTTTTAACTTTATTATTTTGTTTTGACTTTTAGATTGTAGCTAATATTTTATATTATATCATAACGTTTCAACAGTATCAAAATGAAACAATTCAATGTTTACAAACAGAATTATTTCTGTTCCATGGTAAATTTCACAATTTTGATTTTTTTTTCGTTCCAATTTAGAACAAAACCAAATTTCAAACTGTTGGAATTGCCTATGGAATTGAAATTCTGTTTTCTGACCAGCTCTAATTTACACCTAAGACCATAAGTAAGTACATAAAAGGAGGAGGGAGAAGAATTGTTCTTCTTAACCTCTGAGGATAGGAAAAGAAGCAATGGGCTTAAACTGCAGCAAGGGAGGTTTAGGTTGAACATTAGGAAAAACTTCTTAACTGTCAGGTTGGTTAATCATTGGAATAAATTGCCTAGGGAGGTGGTGGAATCTCCATCATTGGAGATTTCTAAGAACAGGTTAGACAAATATCTGTCAGGAATGGTCTAGATAATACTTAGTCCTGCCATGAGTGCAGGGGACTGTATTAGATGACCTCTCGAGGTCGCTTCCAGTCTTATGATTTTATGATTCTATGCTAACAACAGCCATACTAGATCAGAGCAATGGTCCATCTAGCCCCATATTCTGTCTTCTGACAGTGGCCAATGCCAGGTGCTTCAGAGGGAATGAACAGAACAAGCAATCATCAACTGATCCTGTGTTCTACTCCCAGGTTCTGCCAGTCAGAGGCTAGGGACATCTACAGCATGGGGTTGCATCCCTGATCATCTTGGCTAATAGCCATTGATAAATCTATCCTCCATGTGCTTATCTAATTCTTTTTTGAACCTCATTATAGTTTTGACTTTCACACTGTCTCCTGGCAATGAGTTCCACAGGTTGCCTGTCTGTTGAAGAAGTACTTCTTTTGTTTGTTTTAAACCTGCTGCCTATTAATTTCATTAGGTACCCCCTGGTTCTTGTGTTATGTGAAAGAGTAACTAACATTTTCTTATTCACTTTCTCCATAACATTTATGATTTTATAGACTGCTATTATGTCCCCCCCTTAGATGTCTCTTTTCCAAAGATGAAAAATTCCGGTCTTCTTAATCTCTCCTCATATCGAAGCTGTTCCACACTGTTAATAATTTTGGTTGCCTTTCTCTGTATCATTTCCTAGTCTAATATATCTTTTCTGAGATGGGGCAACCAGACCTGCACACACTATTCAAGGTGTGGGTGTACCATGGCTTTATATAGTGCCAATATAATATTTTCTATCTTATTATCTACGCATTTCCTACCATTCTGTTAGCTTTTTTGACTGCCACTGCATATTGAGCAGATGTTTTCAGAGAACTATCCACAATGATTCCAAGATCTCTTTCTTGAGTAGTAACAGCTAATTCAGATCCCATCATTTTGTATATATAGTTGGGTTTATGTTTTCCAATGTGCATTACTTTGCATTTATCAACATTGCATTTTGTTGCCCAGTCACTCAGTTTTGTGAAATCCCTTTGTACCACCTTGCAGTCTGCTTTGGACTTAATTATCTTGAGTAATTTTGTATCATCTCCAACTTTTGCTACCTCACTGTTTATGCTTTTTTCCAGGTCATTTAGGAATATGTTGAACAGCACTGGTCCCAGTACAGATCCTGGGGCACACCACTATTTCCCTCTCTCCATTCTAAAAACTGATCATTTATTGCTACCCTTTGTTTCCAGTTACCTTCCTAAGGCTACAATTTAGTCATGGATATTTTTAGTAAAAGTCACGGACAGGTCATGGGCAATAAACAAAAATTCATGGTCCATGACTTATACATACCCTTAACTAAACCTTGGGGTAGGGGTGTTGTAGCTGCTTGCCAGGGCTTCTCGCCTTCCCACTCCCAGCTGGGAGCCAGGGGGCTGCCGCCTGGGGCTTCTTGCCTCCGCTGGGGAGTCCAGTCGGCTGCCATGTTCCCAGCGGGAAGCAGGGACCCGGGGTGGCAGCAGGGCTCCCAGTGGGGAATGGGTAGCCTAGGCAGAAGCCCAAGCTAGGAGTCTGGGTGGCAGCCCAGCTCAGAGCCGAGACTGGGCAGAAGCTCCAGAGCTGCCTTTCTTGTTAGTTTTATGGCTCCATCAGAGCCTTGAAATTGACAAGAATGACAGTCAACAGCCAATGAAAATAACACAGTGTCTACACTGCACTGCACCCTAAGTACATCAGGGGCTTTTAGTGCACACCAGCGGGGTCCATATGGGGTAGTTAGTGTGCAACATAATAGTGCACATTAGAATTTATACCACTCTGGTGTGGACTTGCACACCATGTAGACAAGCCCTCAGAGGCACACTAGAGATCATTTATATCATGGTATATGGAAATGGCTTAGGGCAGGATTTTCAAACGTGCTCACCACTGGCCTACTTCTGCCTCCATTGAAATCAATCCTATAGCTCCCATTAATCTCCGTGAATGATGCCACTTAGGTAGCTATGGAGAATTAAGTTATGCATTTACCTACAGAGGTAGTGCAACATAGGCAGCAATGATGCACACTTCTTAATGCTGCCCTGCCAATATATTTCAACCTTGGCCTGGAGGGACACTCTCCAAGGGCAAGACAACTCGTGCCCTTTCAATCTTCTCTTATGAGATTGCCAACGAGGTCCATTGCCAACTATATTGGTGTTTTTCATATGGGATGGAACAGAGACCATCAAACTCGTTTCACATTGATCACTGAACAGTCATCACAGAGTAACAACTTTGGGGCACTACCTGGGGTTGGACTTGAACTGGTGACCTTGAAACAAAATAAATTATGTGAAAGTTGAGATGCAGTGATGGTGAGTGACAGAAGAATAGAGCTCAGAAGCTGTTTCTAAGAGATTCTGTATTCATTTAAGAAATGTGTCTGTTCAGCCTATTTATTCATTTGACAAGTTCCTTTTTAACAATCTTAATTCACCATTTAGCCTAAGATGGCCTTTTAGTTTATTAGATATTAATTGAAAGAGATTTTAGCATAAATACAGTTCCAGAGAGGATTACTGCACAGGGAATCTATTCTTTTAACCTACTTATTCGGATATCAAGTATTTGTTGAAATGGTCTTGTATTTACTTAGTTTGGTAATGAAGTCTAGAAAAGCTTTTCTGAAAAGGAAATTTTTTTTGGTCAAAAATTCACGTACTTAAATAGTTTTCAAAGTGTTCTAAGAACAAAGATTTCAAAGATACAGCTTTGGCTAAATATTTACTTTCTTCTGCTGTACAGTAGTTTTTACTTGCCATAGAAAAGTGCACTTGATTTTTTTTTTGTTTAAATTTCTTTGTTTCTAGTTCTGAGATATATATGTCATTTCTAGAAGTATGGAACTAATTGAGGAATATGTCCAGCCCTTGTTGAGGTGAACAGGGCAGATAAATAAAAACTCCGTCGAACATAAATCTCCTGCAGCAACATCAAAGAAACAGGATCCTGCTAAGTGTATTTGTATAATGCAGTAATTTATGCAAAAAGCAGCTTTTGTCAGCAATGCAACAAAGCAGCTTTGATAAATGTCCCCTAATTTATTGTCATGTATCTCAAATCAAAGTAAAACATTTACAGCCTGCATACTGAAGGAACCCAGGCTCAGTATACTTTAAGTTATTTCCCCCCCCACCCCCCGAAGTAGAAAAAGCTAAAGTTGGGCAAAAGGTTAAAAAGGATCTGTTTTGAATGTTAAGTACTTTATACAAATTACAGAAGAAAAAATAATAATGAAGCTGCTTACAAAGTGACAGAAAAGCCTGTACAAATTCAGATTAAAAAATCCTTTTAGTTATTTCTCTTGTGGATGATACTAGACAAGTCATGATGTGCACATTAATTGTACTTGATATAAAAGTACTCTAGTATGGGAGGTTATAAAAATCTTGGAATAACACAGGAAATGTAAATAGTAAATGTATTTGCCCAGTGTTCCTCCTCCCCCACCCTGCCATTCATAAATTCTTTCAGAGCCAGGATCTTTAACAGAGATGAGGCACTCTCACATCAGACTAAATAAGAATTGTGGATGAAATTTAGGCAGTATGCAAGTGCCAAAATCCATCCCTGGGATGAGCTTCTAAGGATACAGCACAGCCTTACCTAAGCTACTTTTCCAGCTTGATCCAGCACCCTTTGAAGTCAATAGCAAAGCTCACACTGATGTCAGTGGTGCAAGATCAGGCATCTCTTGAATTTTGACTGCAGCTCCTCCATTGCTAGGTGTGTTAGAACTCCTTGCTTTACATAAATGCAGATTATGCTGCCTTGTCTTTGCTTCACCCCATTGCTACCTGTGCTGCACATAGGGGCAGAAACCTTAATGCCTGACCACTCTCATGTTCAGCCTAATGCAGCCACCAGCCTTAATCATCAGTCTTAAGTGGTGTGGAGGGCCTTGTGCACCAAGGAGAATTTCACACTACCAAAGAAACACCTCCCCCATTCATAGTGCAATGGGATGTGAGTAGTTATACACTGTAAACTTTGCACTTCATGTATTTTTCACATGAACATTTGATTATCTTTAAAACACAGGTAAATTTCAGGCATTAAAATACTGACACTTTAAAGAGGTATAACCCCCTGACATATTCGTCCATGCCATCTGTTTCAAAGGCTGCCAGAAACTTAGCTTTTGCGGACAGTCTCTTTTTGCACTGCACACATGGTGAGTTGCACTCAGAATTCGTGGAAATGAGGCAGGAATAAATTATTCCAAACTCCTTTTCCAGTTTCCCACTGAAAAGTGGCAACCAACAAAACTGGAACACCAAGCACAATAGTGTGAGTAGGTGCAGTGTTTATTGCATCCTGGCTATCTTCAAGCAAAATAGAAGCGCAAAGGTAATGATCCACAATAAATTTAACAGAGACAATTATGACATGGATTTGGAGAGAAATAGTGTCTTATTCACAGTGGAGGTTGAAAGGGTTTGCTTCACTGGCTGAACATTACTCACATTCTGCTTCTGGAAAAGACGGTCTTTCGTGCAATGAAATGGCTCTTAGCAAGAGAGCATTCCATGATTTTTAAAGTGTGCATAAAAGTTCTTTATAATTCACGGGCATAAGAAGCAATGAAGTTTGGTAGGAGGCAGCAGGTAAAGGAGGAGTATAACTTTTATCAGTTGGTTTGAGTATGTGAAAAATAAGCCCAAACATTAGCTCTAGCAATGTGGAACCAATGGGTTCCCAGGTCTGTCTTATACTAAGAACTGGCAAACTTCAAAAGTAATCTGCTTGAACGACTTGTCTGAACTGAAACTTTCTGAGGTCTCCCTCTTCCAACAGACTCCCAGGCACAGTGCTGGCATTATGATTTATGAAGCCCTATACTGTTGGCAGTGAAAGAGAAAAGCAGATGGCAAGATGCCTCCCACTCCAGCTCAACTGGGCGGGTGTCTCTCTTCTAGTCCTGCTGCTGAAGGGGAAAGACAGAAATTGTAAACCTGTGCAAGGCAATAAGCAGTCATTTGCATTTCTTGTGATTCATTTGGACCTGATCCCAATTGCCCTTCCTCTTAGCGATCTTCCCAACAAGCTCCTGGTACATCATGATGCCTTCACTTTCTTTGAATCCTCAGTAGCTTCTCAATGTTCCTGCTCACAGTTGCAGAAAAAAGTTATGGTGCTCAATAGTTCAGGCAGACTTTCTGTTGGATCTCCTGTGTTTCTGAATTCGAACACAACCCATGCTGGCACTTCCCTACGAGACGTGAACATTATTATTACAGTCTGAGGCACCAGGCCTACTACAGCAACTGGGCCCTGAAATTTCATTTTCAAAAACAGGAGGACACTTAGCTTATCAGAACACAGCAAAGATCTGAAAAGGGTTCTGGTTCATTTTGGTCAGGAACCACAAAAACATGAGGGAGGATAGTTCTGGTTCATGTCTGTTCAGTCCTTAAGTCTGTTGAGACTATGGTCAAGGGTGCCAATGAGTGATAATTGTGGTGGTGGTGATTTTGTGAGAACAATAAATGTCCACCAGTAAGTGGAGTGAAACCAAATCATTTTTCACAGGCACATCGTTTTACACAGCAAACATCTATTGGATGATAATTTAGAGTCCCTTGGGCCCTTCAGTTACTCATGATGCCAAAGATTTATTTCAGAGATTCGTAGATTCCAAGGCCAGAGGGGAGATTCAGATAATTTAGTCTGAACTCCTTTGCCCGGCCTGAAGAAGAGGAACTGCTCAGTGCAATTGGAAACCTTGTATCTCTACCAACAGCAGTTGGTGCAATAAAAGATATTATCTCATCTACCTTGTCTCTCTCATATTGAGACCTATCAGGTATCCAGCTTTTAATCCATTTAATGTGTGCCATGTTAATTTTACAGTCTTCTAGCTTTCTAATCAAAATGTCATGAGGTACCAAATCAAAAGCCTTACAGAAGTCTAAATATATGATATCAACCCTATTACCTTTATCAACCAAACTTGTAATCTCATAAAAAAAAATCAAGTTAGTCTGACAGAATCTATTTTCCATAAACCTGCATTGATTGGAATGAATTATATTATCCTCCTTTAATTCTTAATTCTTTAATAATTGAGTCCTCCGCTATCTTGCCCATGATCGATATCATTCAGTCATTCATACCTTCATATAACAACTGATATCTATATGAAATTTAGCACAGTTCCACTATTGTATAGAAAAAAAACGGGAAAAATGATGTTCTTTCATCTCAGTGGAAATCCAGAGAAACTCTACTCAAGTAAGTTTGCCACAGTAATTTGTTCCATTTTTTTAACCTAGGAAAAGTCTGACTTAGTTTATAATAACACAAATGTACAACGTCAGTAGTATAATATCCTTCAAATGGAGCTATTTTAAAATGTTTTATAACCCCTCTGGCAGACGGAATCCAACCACTGGGCGGGTTCCTGGAGCAAATGCTTTCCTCATCCCAATATCAATACGTATCTTATAGAGCAAACCAGATAAATGGTGCATTACAGCTCTGGGCCTGCTGGTTAATAAAACGGAGACATGACTGAAAGTGGAAAGACAGAAGTTGGGAAAAGAAGTTTTATTTTCTCGGTATAAAAGCTTTTGCCTGCTGGGGACTGAGTCTGCCACTCAACAGTGCTAATTCCCCTATTAAAGCAGAACAAGCCATCTTTATTATGCAGTAGTAAATCTTAAATTCCAAAGTACTTTTTTTTGGGTTAAGGACACATTTATAAGTGTCTTACTAACATTATAATTATAATTGTACACCCTGTTTTAATATGTCAGTATTAGGCTGTAGGAACTTTTGCTACTGCATGTCAATAAAACTTGTACTGCTCATGTTAAGAACATTTAAAATGTTTGCTAGCAAATCTAACCATAATTCACTATTATATATTTTTATTTGAATTGCAGTAATCCCTAGAGGCCCCATTCAGGATCAGGGCCCCATTGTGCTAGGTACTGGTGACCAAATGGGCAGAAGAGGAGTAAATATATATGGCAGGGCTATGGTGCGAAGGATCAGAAACTTGTATCTGAGGAAATGGAGAAGGGGTATTCACAAGAAGGATTCAAAGGGGAAGGGAGTGACATAATCAAAATTTAATACCGAGAAGCTTATCTTAGCATCAGCTTTTTGAGTGGACCTGGGGGGAGCAAGGTGGGTGTTGGGAAGGGCAGGGAGGAGGAGGTTACGATGGTTAGGGTAGAAGATGCTGAGGATTTGGATGAGATTTTTAGCAGAGCGGAGAGAGAGATCTTAGAGATACTATGGCAAGATCCTGTGCTTGGATGTGTGAGTATAGAGGGAGGCTGGAGCCAAACACACTGTCCAGGTGATGGACCTAGGTGATGGGAAAAAGGGTGGCATAGCCAAAATGAAGAAGTTGTCAAAGAAAGGAGGGTTTGGGAGTGGAGACATGGAGTTCAGTTTTGATTCAATTCTGGCGGAGACTCAGAGTTGGATGGCGGGAGATGGATCAGGAGTGGAGACAGAGCCGTAGGTCACTGGTGTGGGGGGAGTAGCTGATGCTGTGTGAGTAATGAAAGGGTGGAGAGGAAGGTGAGGAGTGAGCCAAACATGGAGAGCTATGGGGAACCCCTGGAAAATGGGAGAAGAGTGGAGGAGGACCCTCCAGGAGATTAGCTGAAAGCTTGACTGGAGAGCTTATGATAAGAATAGAGAGAGGCACATGAGTGAAAGCCATGGCAGTGGAAGATTTCAAGGAGGAGAGTATGATCAGAAGTAGCAAATATAGCCAAGATACAGAAATGTTAGGGCCACAAATGACCATTATATTCATCTAGCCTGTCCTCCAGGAGAACTATTTTTGGAACTTACTCCTCCTTACACTTTCCAGAGCCTATGTTTGACAATCTTGAAGGCATATTGGCTTAGCTCATCATAGCAGAGACCATGTCTTCTCATCTGTGCTAAGGTGCATTGCACACTTTTGAGCACTGTAAAATGAAATAGGAATAGTAAATAAGCCACCTAGCTTTTTATTAATTAGCTACCAGGATGAAAAAGGCGGGTGTGATGGAGACGGGATCTCTGTACAGATAATGGCACAATCTTTTTTTTGAGTCACCCAGGGGAAAGACTCAGGAATTTTTGTTTTTATTTTATTGTTTTTATCTAAGACTATAAGGCTCTTGGATGCAATAGCTATAATGCTAAAAGTAAATAAATAACCTAAAGCAATTTTCATGAGACTAAATTTGTTAAGTTTGGTATTCTGGCTCAATTCCACATTGTATAAAGATGGGCTTGCGTGGCAAAATTTGGATCCAGATCTGAACTTATCTACCCATATCCTGAGGGGATTAGCTCCAGGTCTAGGTCTATATTTAGTTAACTATTGTATGCTCTGCCTATCTAAATTCCCCTTGCAGTTCCCATTGGAGAAGATATTATACATTTCCCAGGCAACACCGATGAATGTTGATAATCGGGAACAGATACTTGGCTGAGATCAGTGGGGCTATCCCAATTTACACCAGTTGATTCAGCTGAAATTCACTCCTATGCAGAGGGCCAACACAAGGCCTGTGCCTTACTTAAGTCCCATTTAATACTTCAGTGCATCATGTCTCAGAACTGGCTCCATTGCATTTCACCCCTATCATTTGAAAAATGTCTTGTGGCCCTTCTGGATGAAGGATATGATACAGACCTGAAGAAAAGCTCTGTATAAGCTTGAAGGCTTGTCTCTCTCTTACCAAAAGAAGTTGATTCAATAAAAGATATTACCTCACCCTCCTTGTCTCTCATTAAAATTTTAAAATGAGTATGTCTTATTCTGAAGACAAATTAATCAGTACTCCTTAAAAATATTTTTTTTAGTAGGGCATGTATAACCCTAAGATTACAAACAAGTGAATTTATTCAGCAAAGAAAAGAATATTTGGGAACAAAATTTCAAGCTATCAAAGGGTAATTATTAGAGCTGGGCAAATAGTGCAACCCACATTTAAGCTCACTTTTTTAAATGAAGTTGCCCTTGCCATGCTCATATCCCTTTTGTTTTTTGCTCTATATGAATATTGAGCCACTGTGTTTTACTGGCAAGAACCTTTGTGGGAAGAAAATTAAAAAACCACGTGCCTTTTTGGGGTAGTGTCTTATCTGACCAATCTATAACTGACATCCACATTGAATTTCAAATATCAGTAATAAATCTGAAGACTGAAAAAATTGTGAAACAGTACTTGACAAACGTGGCATTTCTGTGAGCAGCAAAGAAATGACTCGTGCAATTTTTCACTTAGTTTCATAATTAGAAAGAACAAGAAGAATAAATACACTTTAAATTTTGAAAAATATTTTGACCATTACCTGTTTAAAAATCCATTGACTAAAGCAGAAATCATTTGTAGAGCTGTATGACAAGAAGATGTTCACACTATTCTCTTCATGAGAGTTTGGTTCATATGGCTAAATTAAGCTGATTACATACCACAATCCTGCTATGAATTTTCACTCATTATGCTTCTTTACCTAAAAGGAAGCCTTTGAGTGAAAGGATCAATTATGTCCATGTCTGTCATTGGGATGTGCTGTTAGCATTAATAAAAAAAATAATAATACCATCTAGCTCTTATATAGCACTTTTGATCAGTATATATCAAAGCGCATTATCCCATTTTCCAGATGGAAACAATTAAATATTAAATATAAGGGGTTGCAATACAGTGACAAGAGACCAGTTTAGTAATTCACTAAAATATGTGACAGCATGAGCTCCTGTTTAGCTACACTATTGTTGTTTTACTGTAGGTGCCTGTTGATTAGAAGACACACCAAAATGCACCTATATAAGATCAGTCATTTATAGCTCTCAGATAGAGCTGAGTGGAAGAAGGATGCTGAATTGTGCTGCTTTTATTTAAAAATTGGCATGTGTTTGTTTGAGGGGAATGGCCTTTCAAAACAAACAAACCTCAGAGGTTGCAAACATTTGCAAACCCAAACTGCTGGTGGGGTGTGCTGAAACTATGCAAAACTTAAATCGTTGAAGTTCACACAACATAAATAATTTCTATAAATTCAGCTTCTATTTAGCTTCTCTGGTAGCAGTAATAAACAGTAAGGTAAGTGGGATGGGGGAGAAGTTAAGGAGTCAGATGAAGAATGTTCCTCTTATGAGATGGTTGAGAGGTATGGGGTGACCTGTCACCTGATTTATCAGCATCTCCCAATTTAGTTGAATTTCTCATGCTTTCTCATCATACATTATGTAACATTAGATGCTTAGCTCATGCTTGACTGCTCTATGGAGGCCAATTAAATTGGCTGTAGTGTAATTTTACATTGTGCTGAACTCGCCCCACCCTCTCAGTCTGTTGATATGGAAGGCAGGGAGAAGGTAAGGGTCAAGATATGATTTGTTGTTGGGGTTTTGTTGTTGAAGTGCTAAACAGCTGCACAAAACCTACTCTGCTTATGAGAAGACACAGTGGGCTAGTTTTTCCCATATGGAACATGAACATTCTGCCTCAAAGTCATGTTAGTTACTGCTCCGAGTTTTGCGTAAGACTTGCTCATAGAAGTTCCCATTGCTTTTCCCAGGAAAGCCTTTGAAACACTCTGATGGAGAAAGTGGAGCTGGAGATAGAGCAATATCGGTATCAATAGTTCTGCTGCTAACCTGTTCTTATAGCTTGCTAGAGTAACTGAAAGGAAGGAAGAATGCAAATTTATGTAAACTGTTCCCACAGCTTAATGTAACCTGGAAAAAAGATAGAATGTCAACTTACTTGTACAGGAAACTTGGAATCTCCAAAAGAACGCTCTAACTGCATTGCACTGAAGGCCTTAGCTGCTGAGTTATAACAACACATCTGGAAAAAGAAGGGACACAAAAAGTACCAGGCACTGGAATAGCTTTACAGAGACAGTTACACTCTGATTGGCCAGCTGAAAGCCTTCTAGTAATGTGAAGGGTTATAAAACCCCAGTACCACATGTTCAGGCTAAAGGCATCAAGGGAAGTTTCCTAGAAAGGAAAAGTTAAGGCCTGAAGTTAAGTCTGTAGAATAGGAGCCTGACTAAAGAGAATCCTTACCTGAACGAAGACTAGTTCACAAAAGCTCTTAAGCAGGTGCTTAACTTTAAGCATGTAAATAGTTTCACGATGCCAGTGTATCTATTCACATGCTTAAGTGCCTTGCTGAATCTTGGCCAGAGTACTCAGTGATGCCTAGACTTGAATAACATGGGAATTTTGGGGATGTATCGTTGTATTTTTTCTTGGTACACCAATAAGCTGCCTTTGTTCATGAACAGAACATCTGATCTCCAGCACTCTATTTAACACCTACCAATAACCACAAGCCTATTTCAGGCTCCTGGCTTATGTATTGCTAATTAGATGCAGAAGTTTTTCCTTTGAGAACAGTGACATGATCCCATTTCATATTAATCCGTTAATTTGATGGCAACGGGCAACTTGCAAACAGCAAAAAACTTAATATGGAAAATGCAATCAAATCTTGCATAAGCTTTATGTAACTTTTTTTCCTTCAGTAATCCAAATCAAGTATCTCCCATACACACCTGAGCCTTTAGCTGTGCTATTTTGCCATTTCAGAACTGTAAGGTTAGCAGCCTATTCTCATCTATCCTTAATTCTTGGTACTCTTAGAAGAATGAGTAGAATTCAAATACAAATGCAGATTATATTTTTACCTTTCTTAGTTTGTTTAGTGTTTATAATGTATTTAGCACTCTTAAATTAGCAGCTAATCCAGAAACAATTATATTCGGCCATTCATTCTGCTTCCTCTTCCTTGGCTTTAATTTACTTAATGCTAATGTCATTCCTCCACCTCCCAAACATTTCAGTGGATTCTAGCCTTAGTAGAGATGGGACCTGATTCTGAATGCAGGTGAATATTCACAGTTCCTGCTGAAACTAGTGGGAGCTGTGGGTTCTCACTTGCACTGAGGATGTTTAGGTCCCACATCTGTAGAAACTCAACTATGTATTTGTTGTTAGTAATTATACTATGGACACGTAACAAGGCGTTAGACTCAACAGTCTGGGAAACAGAGAGTAAAAAAATCTACTCCTGTACAGAAAGGCACCCCAGCAGTGATTGCGGAGGGATTCAGTCATCAGGTCACGTCTAGCAGCACAGCCTAACTGATCAGTGGGAGATTAATAGGAAAAATGCTGCTGGATTGAAGAGACAGGAAGTAGCTGATCTCCCTGGGAATAGAAGTGTTATCAGGGAAGGAAGTCAAGACGCATGTGGAGGACTAAAGGGTGATTTTTCTATCATGTGCCTCTTCGGGACTGGAGGAAGTCTTTTGCTGTCGTTTTACTCTGCAGGGGAGCTTTTTTATTACCATTGGGCTCCAAGAGTCCTTTTCCTATATTATGTTTAGACTCCGATTACTAGACGACTTTCCCTCTCACGTTTGGGATTTGCCTGTGCCGCTTTCTTTTTGCAATCAGCTGCTCAACAAACACTGACTCCCTGGCATCTGAACTATAACCCTGTGTGCGTGTAAGTTCCTTGTTCCAGCTGCCACCAGTCTGGCCAGCAATCATAGTCAGGCCCATTTAACATAATGTTAGTTCTTTGTGTTAAAAACGTTCGCGATGAAATTTTATCTCAATACTTTTAAAGCAGAGACAGCTGTGAGTAGCTGTTAAATAGACACAAACAAGAGCTTAATCCAAACTATGCATGTTCAACAGTTTCTTAGATACATGTTGTGTGACGACTGCAAAAATTGAAGAAAGCAAAACATATTAATTATTTGAAATGGAAACTCTTTTTAACTCTAGGCATTCTTTTTATATATCTTGTTTAAATGCCATATTAATTTTAAAATCTTTGAAACTCCTTTATCTCTGCCCACTTATGTTATATGGGTTACATTTTGGCACGTGGTTTTAGTTTATTATGTAACGCTTCAATAAGTAAAGGCAAATTACCAATAATGACCTTTTAAATTTGAAGCATGACTTTACCAAAATTTAACTTTTCAAACAAATAGACAGAGGTTTATTTTTGTAAAGTTTGTTTTGTTTCACAAATTAGTTTCAGTGTTTGCCATAGATAACACATATTTCAAAGAAGTTCACATTCAATGTGACTAGGACAAATTTAAAAAAAATCCAAACCCTGGACATGTCATTAAAAACACATGGATTTTAAATTCTCTTTTTTTATACCGAAAATTGCATTAATAGATTTTGACCTCAAGACTAAGACAAAGTACATGTGTTAAAGGACCAGGAACTCTGCACTGATCTACAGCACTGGGCCTGCATATTGTCTGAATAATACTGTGCACTGATGTAATAGCAGCCTGCATATGTCTCATATTAATGTTATTTTGCTAATAGTAATAGCATTAAAAGCCTACTTATTTTGCCATTGAGTTATCCTGTTTAGGATAATTCACCCAGAAAAGCTCTCATGAGCATGTGAACCTATTTGCTAGATATGTAGCATTTTATAATATATAACTGAAAATACTGAAATCACAGGGAGCTGATATTTTGATTCTAACGCTGGCTTTTTGAATATTTTTGCAATTAAAAAAATCTGTTGTCTTTCTTGAATAATTTATTAGCAGGACTTTTGTTGTATTTCCACATGGAATTCATGAACACAAATAATATTTTTTTGTGGGGAGAGTTTGCACGAGTGAAAATTCACACATGGAAAACAAATGAGCATGGAGAAACATTCCTCTTTGTTAATGGCTACTTTGTCTGTAACCAGAATTCATATGGATCCTTAAAATCAAGTAAATTATGCCTGTAATGATAGCTCCCTTTTGCTAGAGTCCCACAACAAGCACCAAATGGTGGCGTAGAGTAGAACTGCCAAATTTCATTTTTCACTTCCTGATTCCTTTCAATTAGAGTATATACATTTTGAACAAGACTGTCCTAAACATATTTTATAGTACTGAAGGTGGAATTCGGATGTAGATACCTCTCAGATGCAACACCCTTTCCAAAGTCATGATATTTGGGACTCGTTCTCTCTATTTGTTTAGCTGTTCACACATACACACGAGGACCAATTCTGCATGCAGAAAGCAGCAGGAGCTGAGGATGTGCTTCTGAGGACAGAATTTTGCCCATCTCTTTTCATCTCTGCAGATTCAAATAAGAAATATGGCAGAGGTGGAAGAAATGATATACAGATCTTATTTAAACAGACCACAAAAGGAAAATGGAGAAAACCAAGGAGGTTTTGCTCTTTCATAGGTTTTCTTTCTGTACTTTTTATAAGGGATGGTAGACTTTCTTTAAATAGCTTATTGGACACAGGTTAAGAAACCTGACACTCATTGGTTTTCAGATTAGATAAAATAACTGGTGAATTATGTGGTAGAAAATTAGGATGGATTACATGAATATCTGTTCAAACTACCATAAATATTTATAAACAATCTTCCTTGCAGAACATGTCTCTGTCATTCATTTCAGAGCAATGAAAAACCTGGAACAATGGAACTAATGACTACATTGTTCCAAAGTTAAATAGTATATCTAATAAGGAAAATAATGAAATGAGCCAAATTCTTTATGAACATAACAGTGAAGCAATTAAAATGAATGTGATTTTCCAGATCAAAACTTCTGCCTGTTAATTGCTATATGGCACCTATCCTAGTCATATGAGTTTCCCTTGCAGCTGTTTTTATTTCATGATACATTTTGAAATCCCCAGAGCCTAGTCCTGGGATTTGACATAAAGACGGTTAGTCTGAAAACCAGGATAGTTATCGAGTGTTTATAATTTGTATAGATTAACTCTCAAGACAGGCCTTTGTGAACAATCACTGTTTCTTGCCATTTGCATTTTGTTTGCAATGTGTTTCCAATTAAGATAATTTATTGGTGCATACTTCTTATTCTAAAGTATGGGGTTCTGTTGCCATATGTAGGAGAGAACACAGAGGCAACTTCTTGGGAACAGTATGATGCCCTGCGCTTCTCTGGTAGTTTCGGATCAGGGCTGTCATTACTGCATTCACTTAGCTAATAGTGAAAATGTTGTTATGAATTGTATGTGCAATAAATAATATTAAAACTCACTTTTAAGAGTCTGAGTCATCTGTTTAATTTTCTCTCTTAGCTAATAGAGCAATATTTTCTCCTTTTCTACCAGTTGGTTGCTCTCACTCTCTCAATCATGGAACATTGTTTAGTCGAAGCTATGACAAAGTACTGTATGTCACATTCCAGTGAAATGGAATGGTTCAGTCAACAAAAGCACAGAGGTGATGTGGCAGGTCGATCAGTGTGCCCTTCCCATTTAGGCATATCTCTGCCCTCTGATAGGCCGAGGTGGTTTGATTTGCATAATGACTGTATGGCTTCACACTGACCCCACACCCCGGCTGGCTGAGGGGGAAGGTTCGGCATTACTTTACATTTACCAAGAAATAACCTTTCACCTCTTATTTGTATGACCATTGCCACCAAAGCTCCAGATCACAATTTGACTGCCATCGTGCTTAGCACTGTACAAACATGTAAGAAAACATGGTTACGGCCTGAAGAATTGATCATATAAGGCCTTGATCCGGTGAACACCAATGTAGGGGCTTGCTTTTAGTTTCACTTCAGTCGACGAGGCTCTGCAGGGACACCGAGATTTGCCGCATGCAGAATCGGAGCCCAAAGATGAGTGAGGGGTGTGAGGGTGCTTTGGCTGAGTCCATGCACTGTAGGAGTGTGTGGGAAGAGCAGCTCAGCATGATTCCCTCCCTGCACTTCCATGAGCACTACAATTGCTCC
Source organism: Dermochelys coriacea (assembly GCF_009764565.3). Taxonomy (NCBI): domain Eukaryota; kingdom Metazoa; phylum Chordata; order Testudines; family Dermochelyidae; genus Dermochelys; species Dermochelys coriacea. The sequence goes on along the minus strand of NC_050079.1, from coordinate 12,968,204 downwards.
TGTGGAAGCTAGAGAACATCTCTGTTCTGTGGAGAGTTTTGGCCTCATTTTTACTAGGAGCGGGTGCTGCATTTTTCCCTGTGTAGCTGGCCTTAGAAGGGTTGGGACTGGACTGCTAGGTCCAGGTCTGAGCCCCAGGTGAGGAGCCCAGTTTAGGTGAGATTATTTAGCCCAGAACATGGTTATCAGCTCATACAAAAGAAGCACCTCAAGTTGTGTATGCACTTTGGAAGCTCAGTATGTGTCAGCCTCATGTTTCATATTAGGTTACTAGAAACTGTATCTTACTTATGTGGATTATTAAAGGAGATAAACAAAAATCTCAGTTGCTGAAGTAACTAATGTAGTTTATCCAGCATTGAACAGATATTGGCATCTTGAGGTAAGTTTCAGGAGTCAGTGATCTCAGACTCTGATATTGAACAAGCTGAAGCCATGAGCAATATGAAATTGATTAGACAATAGAAGTAATTATATTTACCAACATAGTTTTATTGGGTGGGGTGGAAGGTGATGAGACTTTAGTCTGAAGTTTAGGGAGAACAATTAAAAATGTTGTAAGCAAAGCCCTAGTAGCCTTTGTGTTTTTCTTTTTAACAGCTATGGATTTCCTGCCTGCTATTTTAAAATTGCATGGGCTCCCTTCTTAGCCGTCAGAGGGATTTTTAAAAAAATACGTTATCCTGGAAGTTTAATACTGATCTCAGGAGAGCTTTATTTTTTTCCAGAGACCTTTCTCTGACAATGTCCACCTCTTCTGCTTTTCCTTTTACCCAATGATTTTTTTAATGCTATTGCAGAAATGTTAAACTTTATCTTTGAATGTAGAGGCTTTTATCTAGCAAACACCTTTTCTAATGCTAAATGAAATCATGTCAGATTTGAATAGGTTTCATATTTAGTTGCTGCTTCAATTCTGTGAGGAGCTTTAATTTCCTGGGTCATGAAACCTCTCTCTTTCTTTCCCTGGCGGTCTCCCCTCCCCCCCCCCGAACCCAACAGCTATCAAATGTCCAAAATTCATTTTTATTTCACATCTAGTGACAATGGGAGATGAATAAAACTTGATCTGCAGACCTTCAACAGAACCATAGTTGCTCATCAACAGAGTAACTTGTACTACTTAATTCTCTGCTGTGTCTATAAATGACTATTATTTGAATTTTGTGCCTGGCCCATTGGTAAGATTTTATCTTGTAATAAATCTGCCAAAAAACCCCAGGAACGTCTCTAGTTACTGTCATTTGTTTCTAGACATGATTTGGAAGATCGCCAGGCTCCTCAGAAATAGCAGCAGCCATGGACTAAAAGGATGTACAGTAAACGCTTACTGTATGCTTTGAGTCAGATCATCTACAGTCTTTAAGTCATCTTTGTGCTCTCCTGATTGTTCCGTCTCCTAGAGGCCTTTTCTCAGCCCCAAATATATTATGCTATACTATACTATAGCCCCAAATAATCCCTCTCATTACAATTAAATTGTTTGGATTCAGTAATAATCATCCCCCAGCAAGCAGAAGGCCATTTTTTGCCAAGTGTTTAAAAATCCAACTTTTATACTTTGAGAGCTGAGAGATCAGGAGTGTGTGTTGGCCATAATGAGCCACTGGTATAAGTGGGTATGACTTTAAAGGCAGTCCTTGCAGCAGGGCTGAAGTTCACCCTGGATGAACTTCACCCCTGCTAAGAAAGGCAGTGTGGTTAACTCCAGGGATTTTATCACGAGCCTCAAGATTTGTGGTGTTTTTCTTAAAACCTCAGCTTCTGGAGTCATGTGATAATGTAAAAATAATCTCTGTTTTCATTTAAAAATAAAACCTGGGGGCAGGCAGACTCTCCCGCTATCCATCATCAGATGGGGGGAGAGAATCAGAAGTGAGAAGCTAGTGGTGGTAAAAAAGGATCCCAGGAGTGTGTGTGCACCCTCTCCCATCATTCCCTGCCTGCCTGCCCACTCCCAGATCTGGGTGGGGCAGTATCCACCAGGAGAGAGCTGGGGGACAGAGAGGAAACTGGACAGGAGCTGTACTTCAGGGTAGAGGGGAGAGAGCTGGGCAGAAGCCAGTGGCAGAGTCCTAGAAGGGAGAGAAACTAGGCAAAGAGCAGAGGGGGAAATTGGGCAGGACTATGTGATGGGAATAGCTGAACAGGGGAACTGGACAGCGGCAGTGCCCAGTGGAAATAAGAAGAGTAAGGGGTGATACCTATTGGAGAGAGAGGGATACAGGGAACAGAGGAGAAAGCTGACACCAGTGTCTGAGGAAGCGATGGTGTTGAGCAAATGTGTCCCCCCCCAGCAACCAGATTTTTGAACCTGTGAAGTGGCTAACAATTGGGGTTGAGCAAATTTGCTTACATAGAGGAAAATCAGTCACTGCTTCTGGCAGTGGTATAAAACAGAAGACATTAAGCACTGCGCTTTGGTTAAAGAGAGTGAAATTCCCACAGAGATGAAGGGAAAATTTAGTTAATTTTTAAATGACTTCAAAATAGAGCAACACTCTGAAGCTAATAATTCCCGACCGAATAGTTAGCATCTAAATATTATGTAATTCTTTGTAATCTTTCCAGTCAGAGAAAATATTTAAAATCAACCATGCTGAAAAGCTCCTAAAAGACCCACTGAAGTAACCAAGGCCCGATTCTACAAACACGTAGGCAGTATCAGTAGTGGTCCCATTGAAATCAATGCTGGATGTGGGTCTTCTACAATCAGGCCTGTGTGGGTGGATCTCTTCTGCCAATGTGGTCCCATTAGGGTTGCCAACTTTATACTTGCACAAACCCTTGCTCCGCCCCTCCTCTGAGGCCCTGCCCCCACTCACTCCATCCCCCTTCCCTCTGTCGCTTGCTCTCCCCACTCTCACTCACTCGCTCGCTCATTTTGACCAGGGTGGCTCAGGAGGTTGGGGTGTGGGAGGGCTCTGGCTGGGGGTGGGGTGGGCTTTGGGGTGCAGGAGGGTGCTCTGGGCTGGGACAGAGGGGTTTGGAGGCAGGAGGGGGATCAGGGCTGGGGTAGGGTGTTGGGGTGCAGGGTGAAGGTGTGAGATCTCCGTCTGTGGATGTGGGCTCTGGGGTGGGGCTGAGGGGCTTGGGGTGTAGTAGGGTGCTCCAGACTAGGATCGAGGGGTTCAGAGGGTGGGAGGGGGATCAGGGCTGGGGTAAGGTGTTGAGGTGCAGGGTGAAGGTGTGAGACCTCCGTCTGTGGACGTGGGCTCTGGGGTGGGGCTGAGGAGCTTGGGGTGCAGGAGGGTGCTCCAGACTAGGATCGAGGGGTTCAGAGGGTGGGAGGGGGATCAGGGCAGGGGCAGGGGGTTGTGGCGTGGGAGGGCGTGCAATTTCCCGGCGGCACTTTCCTCAGGCAACTCCCAGAAGCAGCAGCATGTCCCCACTCTGGTTCCTATGTGGAGGTGCCTCCAGACAGCTCTGAGCGCTGCTCCGTCTGCAAGTGCTGCCCCTGCAGCTCCCATTGTGGAGCTGGCACTTGGGACGGGGCGGTGCAGGGAGCCCCCAGGCTGCCTCTAAGCCTAGGAGCCAGAAAGGGGACATGCTGCTGCTTCTGGGAGCCACTGGGAGCCTGCCTTAGCCCTGCTGCACCACCAACTGGACTTTTAACAGTGCTGACCAGAGCGACGAGGGTCCCTTTTCAACTGAGCGTTCTGATTGAAAACTGGACACCTGGCAACCCTAGGTCCCATGCATATGAAGAGAGGATTGGCTATATGATCTGAATGCAGAAGGGCCTAAAAGCTGTGAAATTCAAAATGTTTGAAATTGCTTCTTTTCAACTCCAAAGAAACTGAAGAAGGGTTGTTATTTTGGAGAGGACTTGTTTCCCCAGCATCTAGATTACAGCAAAGATCTCAGTGCAGCTTTTGGTAAACAAAAACCTAAAACATTTAAAATAGAAGAAAACTACCAAAACAAAACACTTCATCTGCCCAATTGTGTGTGCATTGTGAAAGAACAAACCGCATGTGACAGATATTAGTCACATTGCTTAATGCCTTACTGGAAGGCACTCAAATACTGTAGGTATGAGGGTGATATGAAAACCAGTATGCAATAAAATAGAGTACTATAGAACTGGATAATTTGGGGCTTTGAGCTGAACTGGTTGACTCAGGGTATTCTTCAGGATACTTGAGTGACTGTCCCTACCACACAAGCTCACCAGGGTCAACAGAAGCTACTTTGACTTATTTTTTCAGGCCTGTGTAAGAGGGAGAGAGGAAAGAAGATAACAGATAAAGCAAGGGTGTTAGTTGGTATCTGCTACAGACCACCAAATCACACTACAGAACAGGATGGCCGGCTCCTTTCACCCCCCACCTATATGGGAAAAAAGCTGCATGTTCAGGGCTATTCAGTTGAATGACATAAGCTGGGGGGGGGTCTCATGCTGCCTAACCAAAAAGTGTTGCAACTAACACAGGGGGATTCTATATGAGACCTAGCCTTGACAGATGAAGAGGAACTGATTACAGAACTAAAAATTAATGCTGACTTAGGTACGAGCGCTCATGATTTGATCACATTCATAACGTTCAAACAGTACGAAGTCCAGACCAGTAACAGATATTCTCGGGGCTTTAAAAGGGCCATTTTCACAAAGCTGAAAACAATTATGAACCAAATCTGCTGGGAGGAAGAATTTAATCAGAAAAATGTGAATGATAATTGGGAATTATTTAAGAACACTTTACTAGATGCCCCAAAAGCCACAATCCCATAACTGAGTCAGAAGGCTCTATTGGTTCAAAAAATGACCTGATTGAGAAGAGAAGTGAAGGCAGCTTCATATACATCTCTCACACCCCCCACCCCAAATGGAAGAAACAGGAATTCAATAGTAATGAATATAAATCAGAAGCTAGAAATTGCAGAAAATTGATAAGAGAAGCAAAGTGACACAAGGAGAAATTATGACAAGCAGAACTAAGGACAATAGGAAGAAATTTTTAAAGTCAATTAGGAGCAAAAAGAATCCTGACATTATTATTTGTACGTTACTAGATGAAAATGGTAGAATTATCATCAATAATGCAGAAAAGGCAGAACTGTTCAATAGATATTTCTATCCTGTATTTGGGGAAAAACAGATGATGTAGTCTCAAATGATAACATTCTACCCATTCCACTAGTATCTCAGGAGGATGTCAAACAACAGCTATAAAAGTTAGACAATTTTTAAACACAGGTCCAGATAATATATGAATTTCTCCCATCAGCTGAGTTTGAATCTCAGACCAGAAGGGAGGAATGGAATAAAAACTCTTAATAAGGAAAAACAAGTATCTCATTGTTGCTGGGATTCTAGGGGCTAGGTTTCTAGGCATAAGCAATGGATCCCCAGCTGCTTAGCATGGGTTAGTCCTATAGGACATATATAGTTTGCTTATTATGCAACCTTCTATTAAGTTTCTTTTGAAACTTAAGATATAAACAGAAATGATTTATTATATGTTTGTCTGCTTTAACCTTGTAAAGAACTCTTATTTCCTTTTCCTATTAATAAATCTGTATATAGTTTATTACAGGATTGGTTGGCTACACGCGTTGTCTGTGGTGTGAGATTTAAGGTGCAATTGACCTGCGCAAAGTGACTGATCCTTTGGGACTGGGAGTAAACTGAATGTTGCTGTGATTCATGATGTAAGGGACTATCTATCACAAAGGTAGGATTGCTTAGGTGACAAGGTAGATCGGAGTACCCAATGGAACTGTCTGGGACTCCACGTATAGGCTGCTATAGTGCCTGGGGAATTTAAACTCGATAATTGGTTGGTGAAACCTAAGTATAGAACTCACAGCCAGTTTAGAGTGAGCCTGCCATCCACCAAAAATGCCAGATGGAGGTATCAGGCCACAGAATGATTCCACTCCACCCCAAGAAGGTAACATCAGGTAGCTGGGGAACGGGGGTGTTAGGAGAATGGGCTTGTAGCAGGGTCTGCCAAGAGTGTTGGGTAGCTCAGAGAAGCATGCAGAGTTTTGGATGTTTATCTGAATCATATCCCCAAATGTCCTTCATTTCTGCCTAACTAACTTTACAGGTAGTTTTAAATGCTGGAGCTGGCTCACTGCATGTTTTTATCTGTAGTTTTGTGACAGTGAAGCTGGTTTACTGCTTTACATGTAATTTTGCTGCTGGAGGCTGGTTATCTACTTGCTTTTATATATTTTGTGACTGAGATGCTGCTATCTTTCTCTTCTGCATGAAAAGGGGCTGATGCTGAATTCTTGATTCAGTGACCAAAATAGTTAGTAATGAAATTGCTGAAAACTGGATGGAATTTTTTTCCCCATGTGAATGTCTACCAAAATGTTCTTGTTTCCAAAAACTCTAGTAACAGATTTACTGACAATTTTGGATACATTTTTTTTAAATCACTAATGAGTATATAGTAAATACACTAAGTCTATCTTTCTAAGTTCACACAAGCCTGAAAGGAAAACAATATATCTATTTTCCAGGGTTATGAATCTAACAGCATCACAAGTTATCACTAGGAAAACATTTCAAAAGCCTGAACTTGCACTTGTGGAAAAAGGAACACAGATAGAGGAAACAGATAAATACACGTTGTGTTAGTAGGCTTTGTTTTCTGAAATGATATATTGTTCCGGAGAAGAGGTTAGCAAACAAATTATTGTCTTTTTCCAATACAGCCAGGTCTTTGGTACTACAGACCAGATGGTGAGGTGAGGCAGATTAAAAGTTAACTGACAATAGGTCAGTATCACAGGAAAAGTGCCCTAAGTTTATCTATTGTTAAATGATATAATTTATCGTCTTTGAAGGTTAAGGAGCAATTTCTGTGCCTTTCCTACTTTTTGAACAAAGATTTATAACACAGATAGTCCCAATTTTAGATATTTGGTTATATTTGAAAGAATTTTCCAAAAGACTGATAACCCTTTTTTTTCTTAAACACAGTCAAACCAGTGAACTAATATGATGCTTTCTTCAAACAACTGTATTTACTGTCTCTGTACACGATAAATTTTCATTTAGTCTATGATCAGCTGACAATATGCAAGTTTACAGATACCAGTAATTGAGTACAGATAACCTTGACTGTTGACCTATGCAGAGCCATGACTGTCTGGTTTTCATTGTTTCTGTTTTTGCTATTTGACAAAACTGATGTGGACTGAATTTATATGTTAGCCATTCATTGCAGTGGGGATAGCTTATCATTTTGGATCTATATTGCAAGAAGTTTCTATTTATTTCACTTAGTGAGATGGCAAAACTGAACCTGATTGGGCCAATTCAGTATTATCATTAACCCTTAAGAAACCAGTAAATTCCTACATGAATGTCACTTGAGCACAGGTTAATTTCCTCCAGCTGAACACTCGCCTTTGGGGTAGGTTGGTATGGCTAGTGAGGATGGAGGGTTTCTAGTAACTGGGGAAAAGGGCCCGATTGAGACCATAAGGATTCATTAATACTTCCCCTATTGGGAATAAGAAAAGGAGTACTTGTGGCACCTTAGAGACTAACAAATTTAAAATTCCCTATTGGGAATGGTCTCATGATGGAATTCACCGATTTTGCTGCCAGTTCAGTTCTGGTGGCCTTGCCACATGCTATAGAACAGAGAGTTCTGGTCCTGTCTGTTTTTTGGGGTTGAGAGAATTTATCTGCTGATCATTGTGTAGGAAGGGTGAGGTGGGGCTCATCCAAGGGACTCAATTTGTGAGGGAAGGAAGCAAAAGAAGTTAGAAATGCAGAGCTTTTGGGACTGACTGGAAAGGCTGATGTACCATGCATGAACTTAGTAAGGGTTAATATACCATCATCATGGATATTACTGTTGGACTCCCTATAATAAAGGAAATGTGCTTGGATTTTTTTAATATGTTGATTTCTTTGTAGTTAGAATGATTCATTTTATCAAGCAATGAGCGCAACACAGTATTGCCGAGGTACTTAATGTGTAAAGCTGGGGTTTACAAAGGAGCTTATGGGTGTTAGCTACCCAAATCCCCTTGAATTGCAGTGGCGCTGGGTGAGTAACTCTCCTAGGCTGCTTTGAACACCTTGGCCTAAAATAATAGTATTGATAGACTACATTCAAAACCACAATAGACTCTCTGTTAATTATATTGATTATAAATGGCTTTATTCTCTATTTATTTAGAGATTTTCACTTTCACCCTCACTGAGGTTTCTATAGGTATAGCTTACCTATAGGAAGGTTTTTTTTGTTTTTTTAAAAAAAACTATATAGGAAGTTTTAACTCAGTTTGCTGGTCATTGCTATCTAAATCTCAGACACAAAACATAAATCATTACACAAGCAAGTTTTTGCTTAAATAAACATTAAACATTATTTATAAACAATACAAGAACCTGGGGGCACTCAATACAATTAAAAGGCAGAGACTATAAAATGGTTAAAAGGAAATATATTTCAATGCAAGGTACATTGACTGACCATTGGAACTCAGTGCTGCAGGATATTACTGTGGCAATGTAATGGGGTGCACCTCTCGCAAGTGCCCCCTGGCCAAGTGCGTGTGCCTGCACACTCTCTCTACCTGTTTGTGGTGGGCCCTCCAGTCGAGTCACACTCAGTCTGTACGTGAAATAAAAACAAAGCAAACCCATTACGACCGAGGTAGGCAACCTGTGGCCCATCAGGGTAACCCACTGGCAGGCCATGAGACAGTTTGTTTACACTGACCATCTAAGGTGACCAGACAGCAAATGTGAAAAATCAGGACACAGGGTGGGGGGTAATAGAAGTCTATATAAGAAAAAGACCCAAAAATTGGGACTGGCCCTATAAAATCAGGACATCTGATCACCCTATGACCACCCGCAGGCAAGGCTGCCTGCAGCTCCCAGTGGCTGTGGTTCGCCATTCCTGGCAAATGGGAGCTGCGGGAAGTGGTGCGGGCTTCCACTGGGAGCTGCGAGCAGCCATGCCTGCGGACGGTCAATGTAAACAAACTGTCTCGTGGCCTGCCAGTGGATTACCCTGATGGACCACGTGCAGCCCGCAGGTTGCCCACCAGTGCCTTACGGGGTACAAGTCCAGCAGGTGCCTCTCTGAGCACACCCCGTAATGTCTCTCTCAAGTTGTCCCTGCTCCAGTATAGCGCAGTGCCTAAGTGCTCCCTACCTGGAGGCAATGTCTTCGCCCTCTCAGGGCCTTTCTAGTCTCCAGCTGGGCCATTATAGTTCAGTTCCCCTTCTGGAGTGCCTCAAAGTCCAGGCCACTTTCCCAGTGACTGGGGGGTAGGGAGGAATCCCAAGCCCACCCTCTACTCTGGGTCCCAGCCCAGGAACACTATAGATAGCAGCCGTCTGCCATGTCCCTTTAAATAAACTCCATTGCAGCTATAATTCCCTGGACCACTTCCCTGTGGCTCCAGCACATGCTACACCCCTACCTCAGGGCCTTGTCCTAGTGGAGTCCCAGCAGCCAGTCCGGATCACGATCCACTCGCCTCCAGCTCTAGCAAACAGCTGATCTCTGGCCCTGCAGCTCTTCTTATTCTAGCCTGCTGGGCCCTGATTAGTTGATTCCAATGCAGCTGCTCTAGGCAGCTTGGAGGGCCTCTCTACTGCCCTTTTCTGGGGTGGGGTGTGGCAGGGCCACAGGCCTCCAGCAAGGGGCCTTAAGACCTAGTCCACCGTGTTACAGGCAAATAGTTTGCTAATTGCCCCCCGAAAAAGGATTATGGTCAAAGCCTGATCCACATTGAACTAAATGGCAAAAACTATATTGATTTCAGGTGGGGCAGGATTTCACTCAAGTGCTATACGAGAAAGAATGGGGATATACCACCAAAGCTCAAAATGATAAGGATTAGCAATCCTTGTGCTTCAGGGTATACATTGGTCACTAGTCAGATGAAATACTTCTAATTTTATAATAAAATGACCACAGGTGCACTCAGAGTTTAAAATCATCTTAAAGAAACACCTCCAGCAGAGGGGACCATGTTCAAGGAACCACAACTGGCTCTCTGTCGCCACCTTCTAGCTACGATAAGTACTTACATAGCTCCCAATACCTAGTATTTGAGCATCTCACAATTTTAATGCAATTATGCTGACAACACCTCTGTGTGATAGGGCTGTGCAAATATCCCCATTTTGCAGATGGGGCACTGAGGCACTGAAAGACCAAGGGACTTGTCCATGGGAACCCAGGGAGTCTGTGGCAGAGCAGGGAACTGAACCTGGGTCTCCTGGAGTCCCAAACTAGTGCCCTAAAGACCACTGGGCCATCCTTTCTCTTTCAGCTTGGACATATTGGAAAATCAAGGTCATAGAGTTCAAGTGTGGTTTGCAAATCACTCACCTATTACAGTTGCACGTGAGAACTAATGGTCAAGATGAGCCATTCAAGAGATGTTAAAATTTCAGCTTAGTATTCAGAGGTCAGCATTCAAGCTACTGTCATAGCGTGACCTCCTCCAGGGCATGCCTTGTGGCCTCTGGGTAACCCTGCAAGCAGCCCTTGCTTCAGTCTCCCCCTTCAAGGGGCTTTTTGAATATCTCATGTAGCCTTTTGTCCATTCACAGCTCTTCTTGGGTTCTGGTTTATGAAATTAAAAGATATTCAAAACAAAGTTCTCAAGTCCATCTGTTTACCTGCTTATCAGGTCACCCCCTGCCAGGCCTTTGTGCCTGTAGTCTCACTTCCCAAGTCCCACCTTTCTGTGCTGGAGCCTACTTGCTCCCAGCAGCCTCTCTCTCTCTACCCCCACTCTGGGGATTTTCCCCCTGCAGCCCTTTATAGGAGAATCAGCTGATCCCTGTTCAGGTGTGTGTCCTCAGTAACCAGGGTTTGTTGGCCCCAGGCCTCTAGCTTGTAAAGAGGCAAGCCGCTCTGTTACAGTGTCAGAGGAGTCAACAGGTCTGTGTTCAAAGGATAATATATCTAGTGCTAAGTCATCTGATGACAGGCTTTAAGGGATAAAAAAAAATACATGCAAAATACCACCATTGGCATACAGTAAGCATTGTATTTGGTATTGCCCTGAGCCCAGCCTCTAAAGCCCTTGTGGGCAAACACTTCATGATTGGACCTTCATGAGTTTGAGGGGCTATGTCAGCTCAGGGTACAGGGAGGGAACCACACAGTGAACTCTCCCATGGGAAATCTCCACTCTTTGTGGTGGATTTCACATTAGATGTTATTGCTGCTCAGAGCAGCACTAACTGTTTATAGATTCATAGATTCATAGATACTAAGGTCAGAAGGGACCATTCTGATCATCTAGTCCGACCTCCTGCACAGCGCAGGCCACAGAATCTCACCCACCCACTCCTACGAAAAACCTCACCTATGTCTGAGCTATTGAAGTCCTCAAATCATGGTTTAAAGACTTCAAGGAGCAGAGAAGCCTCCCTCAAGTCACCCATGCCCCATGCTACAGAGGAAGGCGAAAAAGCTCCAGGGCCTCTCCAATCTGCCCTGTAGGAAAATTCCTTCCCGACCCTAAATATGGCGATCAGCTAAACCCTGAGCATATGGGCAAGATTCACCAGCCAGATACTACAGAAAATTCTTTCCTGGGTAACTCAGATCCCATCCATCTAATATCCCATCTCAGGGGATTATTCCTATTTACCCTGAATAGTTAAAGATCAATTACTTACCAAAATCCCATTATCCCATCATACCATCTCCTCCATAAACTTATTGAGTAGAATCTTAAAACCAGATAGATCGTTTGCCCCCACTGCTTCCCTTGGAAGGCTATTCCAAAACTTCACTCCTCTGATGGTTAGAAACCTTCGTCTAATTTCAAGTCTAAACTTCCTGGTGGCCAGTTTATACCCATTTGTTCTTGTGTCCACATTGGTGCTGAGCTGAAATAATTCCTCTCCCTCTCCTGTATTTATCCCTCTGATATATTTATAGAGAGCAGTCATATCTCCCCTCAACCTTCTTTTAGTTAGGCTAAACAAGCCAAGCTCCTTAAGTCTCCTTTCATAAGATAAGTTTTCCATTCCTCGGATCATCCTAGTAGCCCTTCTCTGTACCTGCTCCAGTTTGAATTCATCCTTTTTAAACATGGGAGACCAGAACTGCACACAGTATTCTAGGTGAGGTCTCACCAGTGCCTTGTATAATGGTACTAAAACCTCCTTATCCCTACTGGAAATGCCTCTCCTGATGCATCCCAAAACCGTATTAGCTTTTTTCACAGCCACATTGGCAGCTCATAGTCATCCTATGATCAACCAACACTCCAAGGTCCTTCTCCTCTTCCGTTACTTCTAATTGATGCGTCCCCAACTTATAACTAAAATTCTTGTTATTAATCCCTAAATGCATAACCTTACACTTCTCACTATTAAATTTCATCCTATTACTATTACTCCAGTTTACAAGGTCATCCAGATCCTCCTGTATAATATCCCGATCCTTCTCTGAATTGGCAATACCTCCCAGCTTTGTATCATCTGCAAACTTTATTAGCACACTCCCACTTTTTGTGCCGAGGTCTGTAATAAAAAGATTAAATAAGATTGGTCCCAAAACCGATCCCTGAGGAACTCCACTGGTAACCTCCCTCCAGCCTGACAGTTCTCCTTTCAGTAGGACCCGTTGCAGTCTCCCCTTTAACCAATTCCTTATCCACCTTTTGATGTTCATATTGATCCCCATCTTCTCCAATTTAACTAATAATTCCCCATGTGGTACGGTATCAAATGCCTTACTGAAATCTAGGTAAATTAGATCCACTGCATTTCCTTTATCTAAAAATCTGTTACTTTTTCAAAAAAGGAGATTAGGTTGGTTTGGCACAATCTACCTTTTGTAAAAGCATGTTGTATTTTGTCCCATTTACCACTGACTTCAATGTCCTTAACTAATTTCTCCTTCAAAATTTTTTCCAGGACCTTGCATACTACAGATGTCAAACTAACTGGCCTGTAGTTACCTGGATCACTTTTTTTTCCTTTCTTAAAAATAGGAACTATATTAGCGATTCTCCAATCATTCGGTACTACTCCTGAGTTTACAGGTTCATTAAAAATTCTTGCTAATGGGCTTGCAATTTCAGGTGCCAATTCCTTTAATATTCTTGGATGAAGATTATCTGGGCCCCCCAATTTAGTCCCATTAAGCTGTTTGAGTTTCACTTCTACCTCAGATATGGTAATATCTACCTCCATATCTTCATTCCCATTTGTCATGCTACCATTATCCCTAAGATCCTCTTTAGCCTTATTAAAGACTGAGGCAAAGTATTTGTTTAGATATTGGGCCATGCCTAGATTATCTTTAACCTCCACTCCATCCTCAGTGTTTAGCAGCCCCACTTCTTCTTTCTTAGCTTTCTTCTTCTTTATATGGCTCTAGAACCTTTTTCTATTGGTTTTAATTCCCTTTGCAAGGTCCAACTCTACTCGACTTTTAGCCCATCTCACTTTATCCCTACATGTGCTGACCTCAATTAGGTAGCTTTCCTTGCTGATCCCTCCCATCTTCCACTCCCTGTATGCTTTCTGCTTCTTCTTAATCACCTCTCTAAGATGCTTGCTCATCCAGCTTGGTCTACAACTCCTTCCTATGAATTTTTTCCCCTTTCTTGGGATACAGGCTTCCGATAGCTTCTGCAGCTTTGATTTAAAGTAATCCCAGGCCTCCTCTACCTTTAGATCCATAAATTCTTCAGTCCAATCCACTTTCCCTAACTAATTTCCTTAATTTTTGAAAGTCAGCCCTTTTGAAATCAAAAACCCTAGTTGCAGATTTATTTTTGTTAATCCTTCCATTTAGTTTGAACTGAATTAGCTCATGATCACTTGAGCCAAGATTGTCCCCTACAACCATTTCTTCTATGAGGTCCTCGCTACTCACCAAAATTAAATCTAAAATGGCATCCCCTCTAGTCGGTTCAGCAACTACTTGATGAAGGAATCCTTCAGCTATCACATCTAGGAAAATCTGAGCCCTATTGTTATTACTAGAACTCGTCCTCCAGTCTATATCTGGGAAGTTAAAGTCTCCCATGATCACGCAGTTTCCATTAGTATTTACTTTATTAAAAACATTAAAAAGGGCTCTATCCATATCCAAATTAGATCCCAGAGGTCTATAGCACGCCCCAAGCACTATCGTAGGAGAGGCTTTACTAGTTATCTTCCCCAATGTAATTTTTTCCCAGACGGACTCTGTCTTATCCATTGCATCGCTTCTTATTTCTTTACATTCTACCTCATCATTGATATACAATGCTACTCCACCACCTTTACCTTTGTTTCTGTCTTTCCTAAACAGCACATACCCTTCAATACCTGTAGTCCAGTCATGACTACTATTCCACCATGTTTCTGTTATCCCTATAATATCTGGTTTCACTTCCTGCACCAGTAGCTCTAGTTCCTCCATTTTGTTACCTACGCTCCTCGCATTGGTGTACAAACATCTTAATTTTTGCTGTTTGGCCTCGCTCACATTTTGTACCCTATTAGGCACAGTCATTCTACAGCCAGTATAACCTATTAGACTAGTATCCACACCGCCCTCGCTCCTTATATACATTCTCCTACCCATGGCTGTATCCTTTCTTACGTCTTCTTCCCTCTCAATGCTAAATTCTGGTGAGGAGATTACCTGGACATCTCCCAACCATCTCCCCCAAATTCCTAGTTTAAAGCTCTCTTTATCAATTGTGCCAGCCTTGATCCTAGAAGTCTATTTCCTTCCCTACTCAGATGAAGTCCATCCCGAGAGAACTGTCCTCTGTCTGTGAATGCCTTCCAGTGGCCATACATCCCAAAGCCCTCCTTATAGCACCACTGCCTAAGCCATCTGTTGACAGTCATAATCTTGTCACACCTTTGTTGCCCTTCTCTAGGAACAGGAAGGATCCCACTAAAGATCACCTGAGCCTCAATTTCCTTAAGCGTCTTCCCCAGCCTAGCATAGTCTCCCTTAATACTTTCCAGCGAGAATCTAGCTGTATCATTTGTTCCCACATGAAGGATAATTAGGGGATTCTTTCCTGCTCCCTTTAGGATCCTTTTCAACCTCAGGTCTACATCCCATATCTTAGCACCCGGAAGACAGCACACCCTTCTATTCTCTGAATCAGCTCAAGTTACAGGCCTGTCTATTCTTCTCAATATAGAGTCCCCTATCACATAGACCTGCCTTTTCCTGGTGACAGTGCTATTCTCCAGTCTCTCCCCTGTTCCCTCTGGCTGCAAGTTCTTTCCATTCCTGTTTTCCCTTATAATCCTCTTCAACCCATCCTGTATCCTCCTGGGGCTCATATTTGGTGTAGTCTCCCT
>NC_050079.1:12920421-12947921 GCF_009764565.3 Dermochelys coriacea | reverse complement strand
CCTGACATGCATTCAGTCACCATCCTTTACAATAATTTACAACCATTTTAATAATGACCTCTAAAAGGCAGGGCTCTCTTGGTTTTAAAGGTTTGCGTTACCTCTATTCCAGTCCCTGATTTGGAATCCCATTCAGGAAAGCACTTAACACACATGCTTAAGTCCCACTGACATCAAGCCAAAGAGATGTAAGCACGTGCTTAGGTGGTTTCCTAATCATGGGCCCTGAAGAACAGGGATAGATTTTTTGGGGGGCGGGGAGGGGAAACCAAAATGCACTAAAATAATCTATACCTGTTAGCTACTTACCAGCAGCATCAAGGTCCTACAACGTGTTATTGATTCATCTATAAAACCTACAGCCACCTGTGATCACCATGGAAACTACACTGTTAGCTGATGATTTTCTTCAATTCATCTTAAAGACTATTGGCAGCCAGTTGAACACCTGACCTCTAGTGAGCTGATTAATTAAGGATTCTTGAATGACTTTAGATAGTTCTTACAATTTTAACTAACATACTGAGCTGATGAAAATTGTTCAAAGGATGAATAAATCCACTCATACTGCATTCATAGTATTATTTCAACAACCTTCACTAGCTTTGCCAATACCCGTATAACAGAAATATTATTTACAGCCTTTCATGTTGGGAAGAAGGTTCATTTTCTGGTTGTAAGTTCTGCCCTGAGTCTGAGTGAGAGATCAGCAAAGGTAATGAAAGGAAATACATGTTTACTTTTGAGTACTACTAGCATATTGTCAGCAATATTGGAATTCTTAGAAATCTGATTCTAAATGTCACCTGAGTCAGTGGCAGAACTTAGTGTCCCTTTGGATTTTCAAGTTGTGCTGACTGGAAACGAAGAGGACTCTCTATCATAAACTGTTAACACAAAATGCCGGTAATGTTTTAAACAAGCTTAAAGGGAAGAGATAAAAATAACATTGGGCTGTGTTTTACTGAACAGCACATACTATTTGATGGACTCCGTCTCGTCCTCTGGATTCATATAAGGGATAAGAAATGACAAGGTGTGGACTGTGAGACAGCAAAATGCATCAGGTGAGTGGCGAGGCATGAGGTCAAAGACAGAGTGCCTCTAGCATGTGGGCAGGGTTATTATTTCATAAGAGCAGCATGCTCTGGAATGTGTTACTCCACTTTATAAAGTGGTGACTCCTTAGTTACATTTTTAGTGTTTCAATAGCTTTCTGTGTAAAGATAATATATAATTGCAATGCAGGGTCATCTGGATCCCAGAGCTCAGTGCCTAAGGACTCAAAGAGATAAAAGGTCAAATCCAAGTTTATTGGCAACAAGAGATACAGACAAACCAACACAAAAAATCAGACAACCGATTTCTTCTAACTGGGGTTCCTTAATAAGCACTTTCCCTCAGCATCTGCAAGTCTTGCCTGCACCAGACTCCTACTGGCAACTCTCTTATTTTATATCCCAGTCTGCCCTGCTCTTAAAGGGACAGTACTCTATCATAGTAATCATGTAGATTATAAAGCAAATGTGCATGGAAACATACAAGTATATACAATATTGCATCATAACCTCCTAAGTTGTCATATTATACTTTTAAGTAATCCTGGGGGTAAAGATACAGAATAATAAAGAAGGATTGGAAGAAAAATACCCAAATACAGTTAAAAATATTCAATGTACATCTGCTTAAGGGAGATAATGGATAGTAAATTAGACATGAGTTTGCAATAAAATATGGCAGCCAAAACAAAATAGGCATACACAATTGTGGGCTGCATATTAAGAGACAGGAAAACAATAACCCCATTTAACACCTTTCTTAAATACTCTTTGCTACACCTGGAATATTACATTCAGTGTTGGGCATCTGATACCAGAAAGATACTGATATCCTGGAAAGCATTCAGAGAAGACACCAAAAGTGATTAGGAGCTTGGAACCAAATGCTTTGTGAGGAAAGATTAAAAGAATTGAATGCATATATAGCTTGGCTAAAGGATGACCTAAAAGGGGACATGATAACAATCCATATATTTTTGAAGGAGATAAACACCCAGGAGACAGTGTAATTATTTAGGTTGGCACAATGATGTATAATAATAAATGAAAATACGAAAGGGAAAAATGTCTAAATAGTGGACACAAGCATTTGGTGAAACATGTCAACATTTGTCAGATAAATTATTTGCAATGAATAATTTGGGCAATTCTAGAAAATAGCGTAACATTTATTTGAAATGCATATCAACGGAGGAGTTTAATTGTGATATTAGCCATGTTGTTGAAGTTCCTGATTCTGCAGTGAGCTCTGCATGGACCTCTGAACCCGCATACAGTTGTGCTGGCTCGGTCAGAGTTCATTGCAGGATTGGGGAACTGTCTCTCATTACCCTTTCTCCTACTGGGCTGGTTTAAGTGCCGCCCTATGCGTGCTATTCTGCTGCCATCTTTTCCCTGCTAAATTCCACCGTTGCTCCTGTTCTAAGGGCACAGACAAAGGTGAATGTGGCGGGGACTCATGCTCCCAGTTTTCTTAGCCAGAGATTTAAATTTAGGGGCAACCCTTAGCCCTGACCTTCCCACTCTACATCCTGCCTTCTTCTGCACCTCATTACTCATTGAACTGTCAGAGCCTGGACTCCAGCCTGATAGATTAAAAACTGCTAGTTTATTTAAAAGGAAACAAAACAAAAAGACACCAGTTTTCCTCATTGCTGGCAGCCATCAAGATGCCTCATTTTCCAGGACCACACAAGGAGCAAAGACAATTCCACAATGAAAGCGAACTTGCTGCTCAGACAGTGCTGGGCATGGCTGGGGACACCTCGGAGACTGGGACCCCAGCTACACAGCAATTTCAGCTTTAACGAGGAACACTCTCATCAATGCCACAGGAATTATATAGCATTTCACCTAGTTATTTGGAAATAAAGGTAACAACAGTGGGCCAAATTTTCATCGAGGTCTCAGATTGACTAGCATGAGTGCATGAGGAAATGCCTCCCTCTGTTTGGGTGCTGTGAGCAAGCTTTGATGGGAGAGAGGAAGCATGGGTCAGAGGTTCCAGTGCTAGCCTGGCTTTTGGGAGATGGGTTCAATCAACTGCTCTGCTGCATACTCAATCTGACGTTGGGCAAGTTACTTATCCTCTCTGTGCTTTAGATCCACTTCAGTACAATGGCGATAATGCTACTTCCTTACTTCACAGGGTGTTGTGATACTCAGCTCAGAGACCATGGTGATGGTGGGGGCATATAAGAATCGTAGACAGATGGAATGATGGGGTGAAGACATTCCTGAAGTTCTCACTGCTCTTGGGGACTGGCCTTCCCGGAGTCTTTGTGTGGGGGATGGACACTTCCTGAATCTAGTGGCTTGCTCTTCTTGAGGGGTGAAGTAGACCATCCTAGATTGGGTGACTGTATTTGGTGCTCTATTCCAGACATCAGCTCCAGCTTCCTGAAAAGGTTCCTGTCACCTTTTTGGAGGCAGAAAAGGAAAGTTTCCCTCACTGCCAAAATGGCAGAGACAGTGGATTTTTTCACCTTCCCCACTGCAAGCAGGAGGGTTAGTAGGTTGGAGGATGGTTTTGAATTCTTTGCCTGTCTTTGGAACCTCATCTGGGTCCCATATGGCTTCTGTGGTGAAAGGGAGGATCAATTCCTGAGTAAACCTGAACATAGGATCTGGAGGAAAAAACCATAGTTTGCACTGCAATGCCACCCTTGCCTGAACCTTTAACTCTTGCATGAGAAAAGGGCATCTGGGCTATCAGCACCCATGCTAAAGTTCTTATGGTGTCTGAGTAGAAAAGAAGTTAAAATTACTGGCCCTACCCTAAAAGTCCTTGGCTGAGGCCCATGCTGGACCACAGGTTGCCAAGTAATTTGCAGCAGAGTGGTCAAACCTCATGAAGTTTAAGAAAAGTTGTGGCCTCTGCTTAACCCATCTATTCTGTGTGGTGTCTTCATTTCTACTGTATATACTGTGTTTGCATGCGGACTATGGGCTGGATATGTTTACTGCATTGCCCGTGTCTGGGGAAACTGGAGCATTGATGAGGGCTAGCTGACTATGACTCAGATAACACTTTAGATAAAATGGAGATGATGCTGGCTGTGGGAAGCAACCAGAAAAGATGGCAGTGTGCATGTGTTATTTCTGCCCCTGTGATTAAGTATGTCTGTTGGTCTTTTGTTGACCAAGTTTGCAATCTGCGGGTCTAGGCAGACTCCTGACTGCTACTGCAAGATCAGGTAGAAGTTACAGCCAAATCTGCAGCAGACTAGGAGTCTGCAACCATTTCTTTCTGATATGGGCCTTGCAACTGTCACTCTTGCCTTCATCACTTCAAGAGTAGATACTGCAGTGGGGGTTACATCTTCAATTTGTTCCAAATTGCTGCTGGTGCAAGATTTCATGGCCTGCTAAGTGGTGTTTCTTTCCAATAGCATATTAAACCTATACTCTGCAATCTGTGTTAGGTGCCTTTGGGTCCCAGATTGATTTTAAAATGAAGGTTTTGACCCGTAAGCCCCAAATGGCCCAGGAACTACTTATATAAGAGACCATCACTCCCCACTTGACCAATTGCCACAGCTGTGCTCAATGGAGGTATCTGAGCTGAAATCCCATTGACATAGGAGACTGGGCAGCTGGCAAGATGTTCTCCGTTGGGGCCCCAGACCTTTGGAATGTGCTTCCTCTCTCTAGGTTTGTAAAAGCTCAAGCTTATTAAGCTTCCCAGCTTGCTGCAAGATCCATCTCTTCTCCTTTGTCTGTGAGGAGACGGGTATTGTGCAGGACTGGGTAGCAGTGGGACTCTGGTGAGGAGCGCATAGAAAGGTCAATTGGTTCTTGTTATATATATGTTGTTGTTGGGCTATTTGGTTTGAATAGGGTGGTAACTGATGGGTCTGTTTATTTGTTAAAGTTTTTAAAGCTTGTCAAGAGTGCAAAGAGCACCGGAGCGGGGGGAGGGGGAGCTCTGTTATTGGAGTCTGTGAAAATCCAAACCCTTGTGTGTACAAGTTGTAGAATTTACACACTCAAAACTCATCTGTCCAATTGCTGAAGGCAAATGAGGTGATGGTGTATGTGTGTAAAGTATCGTTCGTAGGCACAAGTGAAAATGACTGTGCAATTGTGAGTATGTGCAAACATGCAGGCCTAGTTTTGAAAGTCTGATGTATAATTAATACCCTTTGTATGTTATTTGTGCAAGAGATGATAGGCTTTGTTATTATATGTATTGCTACATTATACACCTGCTGTCTGTTTCCCGAGTGCGCAGCGTGAAGGTTTTATTAGTTCAACACCAGCATTTACGTGACCAAGTAGCAACTTTTTCCAATCATACTCTGGGCCAGAAGGGCATGTCCTTTAGTCTCAGATGTGTAGCTCGCTTCCATCATGATTAGACAATGCAATATGCTCAACGTGAGGCTACATCTTGAGTCTTTTTTGGGAAGCTAGATCTGGTGCAGAATCCACCTTGGTGAGCAGCATGCCTCATTGATACTGGCACTCAGTGGTCTGCTCTGGTTACCATTTGGCTTTGGAGTGGAATTTAAGGTGTTTGTTTTCCTATGAAGCCCTAAATGACCTGAGACCTCTCTAAAGGAG
The DNA here is from genome assembly GCF_009764565.3 of Dermochelys coriacea. Taxonomy (NCBI): domain Eukaryota; kingdom Metazoa; phylum Chordata; order Testudines; family Dermochelyidae; genus Dermochelys; species Dermochelys coriacea. The sequence continues at coordinate 12,942,297 of NC_050079.1, read as the reverse complement.
GGGTCCTTTCTCCCCTGGCATTATAGCCACGGTTGCGGTAAGCAGAAGTACTTGAGGTAGAGCTGCAGCCTCCATGGTGTATATGGGAGGACGATACTGACAAGGTCTTCACTGTGACTTTGGAACTGATATATCTGCTGGGTCTGACAGAGGCCAGAACCCTTGATTTTCAGGACACTCTGCAAGGGCCATCAGTTTTTCCTTGGTTTCTTGAAGAGGGTGCAACTACAGAAAGAATACAAGTTGGTATCCTTCAGTCTTGAGAGATCATGGGTACGTGCCCCTGAGAGGTAAAGAATTTACTCAATGGATTTTATGGCAGCTGTGGCTGAAGAGACCCTGAAGAGAATCTATACTGCATCAGTCACATTTAAAGGTCCTGTTTCAACCCATTGGGCTTCGCCTTCTGCAAGCTGTTTTCTCCTCTGCTAAGCTGGACTGCTTCTTCTCGTAACTCTAGAGACCTTTGTGAGTTCTTGTTTCTAAAGGCTGTGGTCCTGAGTGTGATCTTCCCATTTGTCCACATCTGTGTCCATTTCTTTGAGGTCTCACTTGCACATATCCTTGAAACACATTTTTGGGCATCTGTTGGGTCTTTTTCCAGATGTCAATCTGCCATAGATGTCCTATGGGATGTGCCCATCATTCATTCAGCACACATGCCCAAGCCAGTGGAGGCATCTCTGTTGGAGGAGTGTTCGCATGCTGGGTATGCTGGCCTGCTTGAACACCTCAGTGTTGGTGACTCTGTCCCTCCAGGAGATTCCAAAGATTCGACAAAGGCAACGCACCTGAAAGCTATTGAGCCTCTTTTCCTGTCCATGTCTTGCTCCCGTACAAAAGTGTGCTGATAACACATACACAATACACAGCAGATCTTTGGGTGCTACAGTATGAGGTCAAATGGGGGATGGATTTACTACTTCATCATGACTAGATATTTTTAAGGTGAGGCTGACTGGGGTGCTGCACTGTATTCTGTACTTGTATATTGGATTTAAAGTGATGGCCTGGAATTTTGAGTAAGGGCTTTTTGTTTAGAAATTATTTATTATTATTATTTTTAGTTGTATTGTGGTAGCATCGAAGCATCAGATATGGGGGGTGGGAGGGATAGCTCAGTGATTTGAGCATTGGCCTGCTAAACCCAGGGTTGTGAGTTCAATCCTTGAGGGGGCCATACAGGAATCTGGGGCAAAAATTGGCGATTGGTCCTGCTTTGAGCAGGGGGTTGGACTAGATGACCTCCTGAGGTCTCTTCCAACCCTGATATTCTATGATTCTATTACTAGGACCCCGCTATTTTAGGCACTGTACAAACATAGAACAAAAGATAGTCCCTTCCTCTAAGAGTTTAAAATATAAATACATATCCACACCATACACCCCTGTATACGTATATAAATATATATAAAGTATAAGCTTTTCAGGACAGGGACTAACACCTTGTTATTTGTTTGTGCAGCACCGTACACACTGGGGGCCTGGTGTCATTGTGTCCATAATACAAATAAATATATACACAGAAGCAATTTATAAACAGATTACCTCTATCCTAATGTAATATCTTGTTCTATTTTATCCATTACAGAATTCATAACTAGCTCACTGACCTATTGTATTACCTTTACAGCTGTTGCAGGCCTTATAATGCTTTTAAGGTTTCATTCCAAGAACAGTTTTTTTTGCCAGAGGGTTTTTTGGCAGTGGTTAGCATTCAAAAGATTATTTCCATTCAGGAAACCTTTGTTAATGATAGTGGTGAGATGGTATGCATGGTTTAAGCCACAGCTTGTTGAAGGCATTCGACCTGGATGCTACTTTCAATAGAGGGTGTAAGGATAGGTATTAGGTACTATTAGCATGGGCATTGCTTTATAAATCAGAGAAGGTAACCTTAGTGTGAGAATGACTGTTCTAAAACAGAGTTTTACCCCTAAACTGCCCTCTGTGAACAAAGTGACTCCAGAAACCTTAACAGATTTAGACTGAGCTGGGTTTACTTTCAGCTAATGAAAGCATTGGAGCCTCTTTCTAATCAACTGGCTTACTTCTGTAAACATTACAGGGATGGGAGGCAACATTAGGACTGCTTTTGTCATAAGGATGCCTACCACCACCATGGACATTGTAAACTTGATCCTTAAGCAGCATTTTACGTTGCTCTGATCTTACATTTTGTTTTCTTACATGCTCTTCAGTATCTGATGCCAGCCTGGAAATAATCTGTCATCGTGGACATGCAAGTAAATCCTTACTGACATCAATGAACTGAAAAATTCTAAAGTCTGGCAGTGATAAAGGGAATAGTGAATGAGACTAGTATTTCTTTATATTGATCTATCCTTCCTTCTCATTGACTCATAACACTGGCTATTTACCCTCCGTAATAAGCTGGGAAAGCTTTCCAATTTTCCCAACAATTGGCTCTCGCTTTTCAATTTTTCCAACAAATACTAATATGCACAATATGCCAAAAAGGCCCAAAACCTGGGAGTTGGCTAAAATCACATAAAGTTAAGCATATAAAATGTTTAAAATATGCAAGTTACTCAGATTTAGGCTTTGATTTAACTTTTCTCTGCTTAGGATTTTCCCTTTCCGATATTTTAAAGAATCATCAACCCACTCCACTAGCCACACCACCATCTGGACACTGAAAAATGAACAGAACCCCCTTGATTTCACCTCTCTAGATCTTGACCCCCCTGAATTCCTTGTCACTTCTTGTTATGAATTTATTTTGTCTGGAGCTTGTTTATGCTTTCTGGTTAGAAAGCACTTTTGAAAAATGTCAAATGTGATTTTTAAAGAAGGGGACTGTTCAGAAATGAAGAATTGCATGAGGAGAAAAATGTTTGTGGGACACCACAGACATAGAAACTCTGTGTGTATGTCCTCTGGGCAACAGACAGATTGTAAGCTCTCAGAGGAAGGGATTGTCTTTTGTCCTGTGTTTGTACAGCACCTAGCACCATGGGGTCCTGGTCCACGACGAGGATTCCTGGGGTAATATAAATAACAAACAACAATCATGGAGGAAACTCATACAGCAGACAGGAAACTACACTAATTTCTACTTGTGGAATCTCCTCCAAACCACTTTTTTGGGAAAATGGGGTGTCTTAAAACTTTTCTTTCTTTTCTTTTCTTTTTTAAATAAAAGCAAAATAAATTTGGAAACAAAGGGCTCGAGTCACAAGGAGATTTAGGTGCAAAATGGTGATGGTGCTTCCCTTATATTCAGTAGCCCCAGGGTGACCAGACAGCAAGTGTGAAAAATCGGGATGGGATGGGGGGGTAATAGTCACCTATAAGCCCCAAATATTGGGACTGTCCCTATACAATTGGGACATCTGGTCACCCTAAATACCCCAGTGGTTAGGGCACTCGCTTGGGATGAGGAGACCTAGGTTTAAATCCCTGCTTTGGAGCAAGGACTTTAACCCAGGGCTCCCCTCTCCCAGGTCAGTGCCCAAACAACTAAGGTATTGGCTGTTCTGGGGTGCAGCTCTCAATCTCTCCTGTTGAAGCTGTTCTGCCTTGTATAAATAATTAATTATCCATTGGATCAGACAGACAATGACTTCACAGCCTGGTGGCTAGGATGATCACCGGGGAGGCATTCCCATCTCCGCTCCAGAGCATAAGTCTCCCATAGCCAGTGGTTAGGGTACTCACCTGGGATATTTGGTAGATGGAGACTACAACCACTTCTTTCTCCTCCATTTTATGCCTAAATTTCCTGGTGAATCTAACCTGAAAAAAACAAAATGGCTTGTTTTGGAAATGTGACAATGGTTCATTTAGAAATTTTGGGGGTGGGGGGGAAAGTTAACTGAAACAATTTGCCAAAATTGACATAAATCCACCAAATGTTTCAGTCGACTTGACTCTTCATTTTTTATTGGAAAATCTTTCAATCAACATTTTTTTGCTCAGCTCTAGCGTTGACACTCTCAGTAAAATGTCTTGCTCAAACTAAACCAATTTAAGATATTTAATCTTATCCATGGGGCTGCATCAATTTAACTAGAGTGGTCACTGGTGCACAAACTGTATGTAGAAAGGACTTAAAGTAAACAGTAAGCAAGACTAACAAATGGGGGGAGGGAGGGAAAGAAGGGAGATAACAGTACTAAGAACATCTTTCCCACATATTAGCAGCTTCCACAATTCATAGGTGTAATAAGATAAAACAGTCTTCAGTAGACACTTTTTTTTTCTTATCCATTGTGGGCATGGGGTGAAATGCTGGTCCGATAGAATTCAATGGCAAAACACTCATTGACTTCATCACAGCCAGGATTTCACCCAGGACGTCTTATGATGATGAAGTCTGGATTTGAATCAGAGAGGGAGGCAAGTTAAGGAGAGATATTAAAACCTGAAGCAGACAAATGGCTAAAGAGGCTCGGGGAAATGTCAGAAATGACATTGTAAAGAAAAACAGGCTAAATAAAACATATGGTCCAACAGATGAAATAAGCTTTAGTGAAAGCTAGGACTTATGTGCATTCAAAGAAACTAACTTCAATATATTACAGTTGCCTTTCCAGTAGTTCATTGTTTTTTTGTCTCATAATAATTTCTCATGTTTAAGTTGGCATCCGTGGGGAAAATATCAATGAATGGGAGGCAGTTAAGAGTTCTCCACTGTGTAGCATTGAGCAATTCCAGTTCTGTGGCAGCTATTTTCCAACAGATTAACATTCTGATACTGAGATAGTTCATCTAATTCATATGAATCTGCATAGAATTTTTTATTTATATAGAACTTTTCTTTATTTGTGGGCCACCTACAAACTGAAAACAGATAGCATACTTTTTTGTACAGTGGAAGAAACAATTCTAAACATTTAAATCTTATCTTACTAAGTATATAAAGTATGTATTGCTGAAAAGACGAAAGTGTAATATCTTTAAACAGTGGTATCTGATTCCCCACTCCCCCAAAATTAACACAAAAAGCTTATCCCCTTACCATATTAAATCTTTCCCTCCTGTTAGCCCTAAATAAAGACATACTGTACATACAACAAAACATACATATGCAAAGTGAAGTCACTAGGCTGGGAGATCTGGTTTCAGTCCCTGCTTGTGCCAGGGACTTCCTGTGTGACCTTGGGCAAATCACTTTCGGCTTGATCTTGCAAGGTGCTAAGCACTCTGGCCTGATCCAGAAACACAATTTAAGCAAATGCTAATTTTAAGCTGTAAGTAGTGCCAGTTAATGAAACCTGCTTAAAGTTAAGGACATGCTTGAATTCTTTGCTGGACTGTGGCTAGAGTGCTTAGTCAATTGCAGGATTAGTCTCTATACTGTGTACCTCAGTTTGCCATGTATAAAATGATAATGTTAATTATACTAAATATAATGTTAATAATACTCTTTCACCCACCCTTTGTCTTGTTTATTTAGACCAGGTCTACTCTACAGACTTATAACGTATAAAAATCCACACTTCTGAGCGACGTAGCTATACTGACCTAACTCCCAGGGTAGACAGCACTATGTCAGCGGGAAAGCTTCTCCTGTTGAAATAGCTACCATCTGTTGGGGAGGTGGATTAACTTCACCTACAGGAGATGCTCTCCCACCAGCTTAGGAGCATCTTCACTTAAGCACTAAAGTGGCACAGCTGTAAACTCTTCGGGCCAGAGACTGTCTTATTATGTGTATGTACGGGGCCCAGCACAATGGAGCCTCAGTCTTGATTGGGACCACTAAGTACAACCATAATGCAGATAATTAATATTCATATTTTCAATATGGATTTAGAAATCTAATTTAGGCACCTAGATATGTGGCCTACATTTCAGAGTTGCTGAGTAACGAGCATCCCCAGTAAGACAATGGGGCCCATTGACACCCTGCATCAGATCACTTATTTGAGAGCCTAAACATGGATTTACAAGCCCAAACTTTAAAGTTTGAAAATTTGCCCTTATGATGTCCTAAAATATCCTGTGATATAATTGATGCCTGGCCATATAACCAGCCATATACATCTGATTATCTTACATAAGATTAGGTTCATCAGGCAGATTTGGACATAAAGATATCTTACTTCAAGTCATTACTATCTGCTGTATATATTATAAAACAGTAGAATGCCATGGATATTTATATGATATACATATATGTAGATATGTTTATATGTAGACATGTATTTATATGATATACATATATATAGACACACATTTTTAATGAATGTAGTATATGCAAAGTTATTTTAAGGCATAAGAGATGTTTCTTAATTTGCTGACACCATACATCAGAGTAAGATTATGCCATGCTATTTTCTTATGAATAACATGCTTACTTCATCATTAAGTGGGTTATTAAAGACATAAACAAGCTTTTATGCCCTGGTTTTCAACAGCTGTTGGTGGTCTACAAAGTGATAATCCCGCTTTCAGCAAATATTCTTAGACTTAAAAAACAAAATAAATACTTTGAATAGGCAACCAAGTTGACTCATGAACAGGGAGACCAAAACTAGTGCCACATCCCCGTCACCACAGGAGAAGTGACATTCCTTATTAAAAAAAAAAATGGATGTAGATTGCAGGATGGAAATGACATGGCTGTTCTATACATCATTCTTTCCTTGCAGCACTGTAACCTCTTTACTAAGCAGACAAGACTGGCTAGCATTTATTTCCGTGGTGTGAGACTAGGAGAAGTTAAAAAAACAAATATTGATTTAAAATAAATAAATCACAAAAATAACCTGCACATGATAATAGCTGCTTTTTCCTTCCTAATTAATTACGTGGCAAAGGCACCATTGAAAATCCTGTAGCATTAGCTTTGAAGCAAATCAGCTGAGTAGGTTTTCTACTTCAAACAAAGGGTAGTGCAGGACAATAAAGGTTATGTGGAAATGTTCCGTCACTGGCTCAATAACTATTAATTTAAGCGGATATGACCCTTACATGACAAAGTTCCAAAGGTGTACAGGGAGGAGTTTTTATTCTTATAAATAGGACTGATGCCAGGTCAACCAGGCCCCCTCACTTTGGACTTCCTAAAGAAAACAGTTTCAGACAGCTGAGGAAAAAAGAGTTATGAAGAGTGTTGAGATAGGAAATATCTCAGGTTCCTGATATATTATGATTGGCTCAGGGAACATGGAAGTTGAGATCCAAAGGTAGTCCAAAAGGGTGCTAAACTTTACAGTGCTAATGTACACAACAACATCCTCATAAAAGCAGATGTTTAAAAAAATAACTGATGGAAAATTGCATTAGGCCTGCATGGCTCTCACTCTAGGGACTAAAACTAAAAAGGGGGAGAATGTGGAACCAATATTCAAGCCTGAACAATTGAAAGTCTACTAAATGATTCTGTCTTCAACATGAGAGAGGAGATAAGTAGCAATTTATACAACAAATTAGGTAGCTGTGGACCCATGGACAAATGATATTTCTTCCTTGATAACTGAATAAACATTACTGTTACACTCGGAATGTTATAAGGAAATAGCCACTTTAGCGAACTACAAGCATGAGGTATCCTGCTTCTGTTCATATCAAAAGAAAGGTTTTCAGAAGAAAAGACACATGTATTTTGAAATATAGATAAATTTCCCAGGCTATTTAAACATTTCTCTTTGCTAATTGTGTTTGAACTTTGAACACTAGAGATGGGCTCAGTCCCCCAGAGCTGAACTTACTCAAATTTTGGGGAGGTTTGCAGATAGAACACAGATCTGGATTTCACAGCTGGGTCCTTATAATAGCTAGAACCATCCTTTCACATCCAAACACTTTCAAACTCAGCAGAGAAGAAAGGCTGAATTCCTGCCTCTTTATTTCACAAAGCTAGAACTTCCGGCAGGCCTGACTGACCACCCTATTGCTTCAGTGTTATGTTGATTTAACTCCACTGGAGTTAAACTGGGGTAATGCAATGGGACTATGGGAAATGCTTGTGGGATTTTGTTTTCTTAAACTAGAGGCTTAATCAAAAGTAACAAACCAACCTCTAAGAACAAAAGAAACCTTTCAAAATGACGTAAGTCATTGTATACTTAGTATCAGTGTGGAGGAGTTGTGAAATGATGCAAGTTAAATATCACAGCTACTGAAAATAGATGCTGGGAGAAGAGGGATGAGTAGAAATAAATATTGTCATAAATATAAAGGGAAGGGTAACCACCTTTCTGTATACAGTGCTATAAAATCCCTCCTGGCCAGAGGCAACATCCTGTTACCTGTGAAGGGTTAAGAAGCTCAGCTAACCTGGCAGGCACCTGACCCAAAGGACTAATAAGGGAACAAGATCCTTTCAAATCTTGGGGGAAGGAAGGCTTTTGTTTTGTGCTCTTTGTTTATATTTTTGTTCTCTCTTGGGACTGAGAGAAGCCAGACAGAAATCCATCTTCTCCAACCCATCCTAATCCAAGTCTCCAATATTGCAACCAGTATAGGTAAGCCAGGCAAGGCGGATTAGTTTATCTTTTGTTTTATGTGAATTTTCCCTGTGTTAAGAGGGAGGTTTATTCCTGTTTTCTGTAACTTTAAGATTTTGCCCAGAGGGGAATCCTCTATGTTTTGAATCTGAATATCCTGTAAAGTATTTGCCATCCTGATTTTACAGAGATGATTTTTACCTTTCTTTTTTTTAAAAAAAAATAAAATCCTTCTTTTAAGAACCTGACTGATTTTTCTTTTGTTCCAAGATCCAGGGGTTTGGGTCTTTGATGATTTTGTAACCAATTGGTTAGGATATTATTCTCAAGCCTCCCCAGAAAAGAGGGTGTGTAGGGCTTGTGGGGATATTTTGGGGGAAGACGTCTCCAAGTGGTCTCTTTCCCTGTTCTTTGTTTAAAACACTTGGTGGTGGCAGCATACTGTTCAAAGACAAGGCAAAGTTGTACCTTGGGGAAGTTTTTAACCTAAGCTGGTAAGAATAAGCTTAGGGGGGTCCCCACATCTGTACCCTAGAGTTCAGAGTGGGGAAGGAACCCTGACATGGTGGCAGAGCGGTGGGATCATTTTGAACCAAAAGCACAGACCTGAAGAGGTTTTTTTTTTAAGCTGAGAGCAGCTAGAGGGTTTTCTGGCTATCTGCCTGGAGACAGAGGTGTTAGTTTTTTTACAAAGGGATTTTTCTTTTTTGAGCTGGAGTTTTCTCTACCTATATGCAGGGTAGGTAACCTCCTGCAGGGAAATTCACAAGTTTCCCCGCCCGCCCCCAACTCTCGGGTATAGCTAGTGTTAAGCACAAGAAAGCAGGAAAATGACTACCAGTGAAGCAGCTAATAAACTAGAGCTAGCCAGATTCGAAGCTGAAGAGAAACAAAAAGAGCATGATAGATAGATGGCCTTAAGGCGCTCGGAGATGGAGGCAGAAAAAGCCCGGATGGAGGCAGAGAAAGCTGCCCACAAGAGAGCTGTGGAGGCAGAAGAAGCCAGGGTGGAGGCAGAGGAAGCTGCCCACAGGAGAGCTATGGAGAAGAAAGAAAATAGAGGAAGCATGGACTGGAGATGGAGAAGGCAAGGGCTCAGCAGAATATACCAACCAACCCTAGCAATCCTTCTCCAGGTACCGCTTCCCATCCCAGAAAGTTCCCCACCTACAAGGCAGGCGATGATACTGAGGCCTTCTTAGAAAATTCTGAAAGGGCCTGCCTTGGGTACAGCCTCTCTACAGACCAGTACATGGTAGGGCTGAGGCCGCAGCTCAGTGGACCCTTACCAGAGGTTGCGGCTGAAATGCCTAAGGAACACATGAACAGTTATGAACTTTTTAAAACCCAGGTGAGAGTCAGAATGGGGCTAACACCCAAGCATTTCCGTCGGCGGTTCAGAGCCCTAAGGTGGAAACCAGACGTGTCATTTACCCGACATGCCTCCACATTGTGAAACATTGGGATGCCTGGATATCTGGAGCAAGTGTTAAATCTCCAGAAGAGTTGCCCTTCCTAATGCAAATGGAGCAGTTCTTAGAGGGTGTTCCTGAGGAAATAGAAAGGTACATCCTAGATGGGAAGCCCAAAACTGTAATCGAGGTGGGGGAGATTGGAGCCAAACGGGTAGAAGTGGCAGAAAAAAAAACAACTAGTAGCAGTTGGAGCAACTAGCAGAAGGGGCAACCTGAAACAAAACCCTATCACTGGGGGCAACCCAAGGCCCCACTTACATCCCAAGGAAAACCCAAACACCTTATCATCCCACCACACCATTCTCCAGCAACCCACCTTGCCCCAGTGACCAGTCAACTGGGCAATGCTTTAAATGTAATGAGCTGGGGTATGAGAAGGCCAACTGCCCCAAGAACCCCAACAGATTACAGTTCATTGCACTGGGGTCACACCAAAGGTCCTCAGGCCCAGATGCCTCCCAGATACCCTTAGAACGAAGGGAAACTGTGAGTGTGAGCGGGAAGAAGGTTACAGCATGGATGGACACTGGAACGCAGGTGTCAGCTATCCATCAATCCTTAGTGGACCCCAACTTAATCAACCCCATGGCCCAAGTGACAGTTCAACCCTTCAAGTCCAACTCTTTCGATTTCCCTACAGCCAAGTTGCCTGTCCAGTACAAGGGCTGGTCAGGAATGTGGACTTTTGCAGTCTATGATGATTATCCCATTCCCATGTTGCTGGGGGAGGACTTGGCCAACCAAGTAAAGCTGGCCAAGAGGGTGGGAATGGTCACCGCAGCCAGACTAAGCAAGCTTCCACACCTATCCCTGTTCCTGAGCCTTCCACCAAGGCCCTGTCTGTGTTACCAGAGACCCAGATGGAGGTGGTGGAACCGGATCCCTGCCAATGACTGCAGCGGCCATAGTGGATCCAGTCCCAGAGACCCAGCCAAAGCCAGTCCCTGAACCGAAACTGGCAAAGCAACCAGCATCAGAACCATTTCCAGCACCGAGTCCAGTGCTTGCAACCCTGTCTATAGCTCCAACACCAAAGGGCACCACCGAGCCTGCACTGGCAGCAACAGCAGATGACCCTACACAAGAGGCTCAGCCAGAGCCTGAAATACCCCATAGCGCACCAGCAGACAGCGGTTCACCATCAACAGAAACAGCCCCATCACCTGCATCTCTTCCAGACGGACCAAGCCCAAGTCCACAATCCAGTGAGGAACTGATGTCTCCAGTATCAAGGGAACAGTTCCAGGCCGAACAGGAAGCAGATAAAAGCCTCCAGAGGGCTTGGATGGAGGCATGGAGCAATCCACCACCTTCCAACTCTTCTAATCGATCCCAGTTTGTTGTAGAAAGAGAACTTTTATACAAGGAAACTCTTTCTGGTGGGCACCAGGAAAACTGGCATCCTCAGAGACAGTTCGTAGTTCCAACTAAGTACCGGGAAAAGCTCTTGAGCTTAGCCCACGACCATCCTAGTGGCCATGCTGGAGTGAACAGGACCAAAGACAGTTTGGGGAGGTCATTCGACTGGGAGGGAATGGGCAAGGGCAAGGATGTTTCCGCCTATGTCCGATCTTGTGAGGTATGCCAAAGAGTGGGAAAACCCCAAGACCAGGTCAAAGCCCCTCTCCAGCCACTCCCAATTATTGAGGTTCCATTTCAACGAGTAGCTGTGGATATTCTGAGTCCTATTCTGAAAAAGACACTCAGAGGAAAGCAGTACATACTGATTTTCATGGATTTTGCCACCTGATGGCCGGAAGCAGTAGCTCTAAGCAACACCAGGGCTAAAAGTGTGTGCCAGGCACTAACGGACATTTTTGCCAGGGTAGGTTGGTCCTCCGACATCCTTATAGATGCAGGAACTAAGGAAAGCCTTTGGAAAGTTCATGGGGTAAATCACTTGGTTGCCACCCCTTACCACCATCAAATAAATGGCAAGGTGGAGAAGTTTAATGGAACTCTGTGGGCCATGATAAGTAAATTCATAAATGAGCACTCCAATGATTGTGACCTTGTGTTGCAGCAATTGCTCTTTGCTTACAGAGATGTACCACATCCCAGTTTAGGGTTCTCACCATTTGAAATTGTATATGGCCGCAAGGTTAAGGGGCCATTACAGTTGGTGAAGCAGCAATGGGAGGGGTTTACACCTTCTCCAGGAACTAACATTCTGGACTTTGTAACCAACCTACAAAACACTCTCTGAATCTCTCTAGCCCTTTTTAAAGAAAACCTACAGGATGCTCAAAAGAGCAAAAAGTCTGGTATGATAAACATGCCAGAGAGCGGTCCTTCAAAGTAGGGGACCAGGTCATGGTCTTAAAGACACTCCAGGCCCATAAAATGGAAGCATCATGGGAAGGGCCATTCACGGTCCAAGAGCACCTGGGAGCTGGTAATTATCTCATAGCATTCCCCACCTCCAACCAAAAGCCTAAAGTGTAACATATTAATTCTCTAAAGCCCTTTTGTTCCAGAGAATTAAAGGTTTGTCAGTTTACAGCCCAGGGAGGAGATGACGCTGAGTAGCCTGAAGGTGTCTACTACGAAGGGAAAAGTGATGGTGGTGTGGAAGAGGTGAACTTCTCCATGACCCTTGGGCGTATGCAGCGATAGCAGATCAAGGAGCTGTGCACTAGCTACGCACCAATGTTCTCAGCCACCCCAAGACTGATTGAATGGGCATACCGCTCCATTGACACAGGTAATGCTCACCCAATTAGAGCCCAACCTTACTGGTTGTCTCCTCAAGCTAAAACTACTATAGAACGGGAGATCCAGGATATGCTACAGATGGGTGTAATCCGCCCCTCTCCAGTGGTTCTAGTTCCCAAACCAGATGGGGAGATACGTTTTTGCGTGGTCTACTGTAAGCTAAATGCTGTAAACTCGCCCAGACAACTATCCAATGCCATGCACAGATGAACTATTGGAGAAACTGGGATGGGCCCAGTTCATCTGTACCTTGGACTTAACCAAGGGGTACTGGCAGGTACCGCTAGATGAATCCTCCAAGGAAAGATCAGCCTTCATTACACATGTCGGGCTGTATGAATTTAATGTGCTCCCTTTCAGGCTGCGGAATGCACCTGCCACCTTCCAAAGACTTGTAGATGGTCTCCTAGCGGGATTAGGAGAATATGCAGTCACCTACCTTGATGATGTGGCCACATTTTCGGATTCCTGGGCAAAACACCTGGAACAGCTACAAAACGTCTTCAAGCGCATAAGGGAGGGAGGACTAACTGTTAAGGCTAAGAAGTGTCAAATAGGCCTAAACAGAGTGACTTACCTTGGATGGTAGGTCAAGGAACTATCAACCCCCTACAGGCCAAAGTGGATGCTAATCAATAGTGGCCTGTTCCAAAGTAAAAGAAACAGTACAATCCTTCTTAGGCTTGGCCGGATATTACAGGCAATTTGTACCGCAATACAGCCAAATCGCCACCCCACTGACAGACCTAACCAAAAAGAAACAGCCAAATGCAGTTCAGTGGACTGAAATGTGTCAGAAGGCCTTTAACCAGCTTAAAGCGACACTCATGTCTGACCCTGTGCTAAGGGCCCCAGACTTTGACAAACCATTCCTAGTAACCACAGATGCGTCCAAGTGTAGTGTGGGAGCAGTCTTAATGCAGGAAGGACCGAATCAGGAGTTCCATCCTGTCGTGTTTCTCAGCAAGAAGCTGTCTGAGAGGGAAAGCCACTGGTCAATCAGTGAAAAGGAATGTTACGCCCATTGTCTACGCTCTGGAAAAGCTACGTCCATATATTTGGGGACGGCGTTTCCACCTGCAAACTGACCCTGCTGCGCTACAGTGGCTTCATACTGCCAAGGGAAATAACAAAAAAGTTATTCAGTGGAGTTTAGCTCTCCAAGATTTTGATTTCAACAACCACCACATCTCAGGAGCTTCTCACAAAGTGGCTGATGCACTCTCCTATGAAAGTTTCCCAGGATCAACTGGTCCAAATCATCCTTAAGATGTGGGAAATATGATTAGTCTTTATATAGTTAGAAGTATATTTAGAGATGCTTGTGTCTTATTAACTCTGTTTTGTCCTAGAGCTCCAGGAAGAAATCACAGCCAGTGTTTCACCCTATCTGTGATTTGGGGGGCGTGTCATAAATATAAAGGGAAGGGTAACCATCTTTCTGTATACAGTGCTATAAAATCCCTCCTGGCCAGAGGCAACATCCCGTTACCTGTGAAGGGTTAAGAAGCTCAGCTAACCTGGCTGGCACCTGACCCAAAGAACCAATAAGGGGATGTCAAGGTTCCTTCCTCACTCTGAACTCTAGGGTACAGCTGTGGGGACCTGCATGAAAACCCCCTAAGCTTATTTTTACCAACTTTGGTTACAACTTCCCCAAGGTACAAACTATTTTACCTTTTGCCCTTTGACTTTTTTGCTGCCAAGCATCTAACAAATATATATTACAGGGAAAGAGCCCTCTTGGAAACGTCTTTCCCCCCAAAATCCTCCCAATCCGTACACCCCCTTTCCTGGGGAAGGCTTGATAAATATCCTCACCAATTTGCGTAGGTGAACACAGACCCAAATCCTTGGATCTCAAGAACAATGAAAAAAGCAATCAGGTTCTTAAAAGAAGAATTTTAATAGAAGAAAAAGTAAAAGAATCACCTCTGTAAAATCAGGATGGTAAATACCTTACAGGGTAATTAGATTCAAAACATAGAGAATCCCTCTAGGCAAAACCTTAAGTTACAAAAAGACACAAAAACAGAAATATACATTCCATTCAGCACAGCTTATTTTCTCAACCATTTAAACAAAACAGAATCTAACACATATCTAGCTAGATTACTGACTAAGTTCTAAGACTCCATTCCTTTCTGTTCCCAGCAAAAGCATCACACAGACAGAGAGAGCCTTTGTCTCTCTCCTCCCCCCACCCTCCAGCTTTGAAAGTGTCTTGTCTCCTCATTGGTCATTTTGGTCAGGTGCCAGCAAGGTTATCCTAGCTTCTTAACCCTTTAAAGGTGAAAGGGTTTTTCCTCTGGCCAGGAGGGATTTTTAAAGGTGTTTACCCTTCCCTTTATACTTATGACAGGGGACAAGATACTTTCAAATCTGGGGTCGGGGGGGAAGGCTTTCATTTGTGCTCTTTGTTTACGTGGTTGTTCTCTCTTGAGATTGAGAGAGGCCAGACAGAAATCCATCTTCTCAAACCCAACCTAATCCAAGTCTCCAATAGTGCAACTAGTATAGGTAAGCCAGGCAAGGCAGATTAGTTTATCTTTTGTTTTATGTGAATTTTCCCTGTGTTAAGAGGGAGGTTTATTCCTGTTTTCTGTTGTTGCTTTCTGTTAAGGTTTTGCCCAGAGGGGGATCCTCTGTGTTTTGAATGTGAATATCCTGTAAAGTATTTTCCATTCTGATTTTACAGAGATGATTTTTACCTTTCTTTTTTTTTTTAATAAAATCCTTCTTTTAAGAACCTGACTGATTTTTCCTTTGTTCCAAGATCCAGGGGTTTGGGTCTTTGATGATTTTGTAACCAATTGGTTAGAATAATATTCTCAAGCCTCCCCAGAAAAGAGGGTGTGTAGGGCTTGGGGGGATATTTTAGGGGAAGATGTTTCCAAGTGGTCTCTTTCCCTGTTCTTTGTTTAAAACGCTTGGTGGTGGCAGCATACTGTTCAAAGACAAGGCAAAGTTGTACCTTGGGGAAGTTTTTAACTTAAGCTGGTAAGAATAAGCTTAGGGGGTCTTTCATGCGGGTCCCCACATCTGTACCCTAGAGTTCAGAACGGGGAAGGAACCCCGACAGATATATAACTAGTTTCAGGATTCCTGGTTTCTGTTGTACATTCTGCCACAGACTTCCTGTGTGACCTTGGGCAAATCACTTAACTTTTTTCTGCCTTCATACTGTTGAGCTGAAGTTCAGCACAGGGTTACTATGCTACATAACCCAGGGCCTTGAAGGGCAGAAACTCTACCTAAAGGGATGGTATAGTGGTGCCAATTATCCATAAAATCTGCTCCACTGGGGGTTATAACCATTTAGTGTTGCCGCCCCCCCCCAACTTGTTGAACTCAAGCTGGGAGCTACTGGCTAGGGAGAAGCATGGGAGAATTGCTAGGATTCTTATGATGCCCCAACTGCAGCTTCAAGCTGCCCTTTCACAGAGGCAGGACAGCTACTTTGCCTTGAATCAGCCCTGGAATGTAGCAGCACCCACCAGTGGAGGGAGGCATAGACTATATCTGCCTCTGCAAGTGGGAGTGAACTGAGCCCAGGAATACTTAGTTTAAAAGAGTGTTGTGAGGTTTAATGGCTCTGTCCTGCGGGGTGCTGAACCATTGTGGAGCCAGTGAAATGCACTTAAAGTTCAGCACAGGTTTAAGTGCTTTGCTGGATCAAAGCCCAAGTGTCCTTGCAGCACTGAGCCTTACGTTAGTGTTTGCATTGTGCTTTGAGATCCTCTGTGAGGTGCTATAAATTGCAAAGTACATTACCAGCATACAGCAGACATATGCAAACACAGATACCCCTGTGTAAACAAAGTCTAAAACAAAATATCAGTCCAAAATTATTTACATGACTTTAAATTAATATTAGACTATTAAAAAAGCTGTAATCAATATAACAGAGGGAGAAACATTACAAAGAATGATTTGCATAGCAAACACATTTCACAGTTGTTTTGGACAAATGCCCTCGGTAAATATGTTTAAAGTCATGTACAACAAGAATATTTTATCACAAGTAACCATGTTTTAATAAACACTTCATCTTTTTGTACTTCATTCTTTCTTCTCATCATAATAATAGAAATATAACACCATATATCACTGTAAAACACATTTCCACATAAATGCTGATAAGCACAAAATATTTTTCATCATTTACATTTTAACTGTAATAATCTATGGCAGGATTAAAGCTGCATCCATCATGTGTCTAACTAACCTTGCTGTAATGAATTTTTAAATGTAATGGTTTCTGTCACAAAGTAAAATCATACATAATGTCTTTTGACACAGTATGCTGGCGTACGCGAGGTTTTAAATGTAAATGCAACTTCATTTTTAATTAGATTTATAAACTCAAATCCGTATTTTTTTTATAAACCAAGGGTGAAATAAAAAAGTGTGTGTGTGTGTGTGTGTGTCTGTGCATAAACTGCCAACAGAACACTACTGAAGTTATTTAAAATGCTTTGCTCGCAGGAAATGTGTACGTCCAGTGCATATGAAAAGCAAGTCACATACCAGAAACAAAGGATTATCAAAATCATAAGGACTAAAGCTTTTTAGAATGCCTGAAGGGCTTTCTATGGTACCCCGGGCACTCTCTTTATGTCAGTGCTAAGGATCAGGTTTACAGTTGGGAAAACTGGGCAAAGGGGCAAGTGTACAGGGGAGAAAGAGGTCAAGGACAAATACATTCTGCTCCCCACTCCCGCCCTACCTCTGCTTGAAATAACAAATAATCCAGCTCACCAGAGGAGAATCATTAAAAATAATTTGCACAAGCTTTCTGTTCTGTGAGCCCTTTTTTGATACAATATTTCCTTCAGTGATTATCACTGCCAACATGTTCCTGCCATATGGATAGGAGCTGGGTTAGGCGGCTTCTCAATACCTGAGTGGTTAATTAAGAGCTGTTGCTGGGCCACAAGAAGCAGGTTTGAAATCCCTCTTCACTCACCGACAATGAGTAGCTTTTTTAGCAGCAGAAGTCACTAGGGACAGCCAGAAGCGCAGGGTAATTATTTGAGATAACATACAGCTGAAGTGTGTGTGTGTGGGGGGGGGGGTGGGGGGGTGGGGGAGGAATGTGCATTTGAAAGGCGGGCAGCAGTACAGAAAAGTCTATAATAAAAAGGTCAACATCTTCTATTTTTCTGTACAGTGTTGGCCGTCTGTAATGCCTTTTTAGAATGAATGACAACAGATTCTGTCTTTCTTTCTTTCCTTTTTTTTTTTTAATGAATATCTTATTTTGTATTCAAAGTTTGCAATTGTGAGTTCAGGCCTGCCAGTCCAATCTGAATAAGCTATTCTTACTTTATCAGTGTGGATGCTGAAATGACTTTGATTGCATTGTTGCAAAATAGCAGTAATTTCTCCATTAACCCATGGAAACCCTGGGCTTTCTCAAGGACAAAGAAAATAACAGTGGAATGAAAGCCCTGAATGAAATGAAGAAAATCCTTAAATTGCTATAAACTGTTGGAACTAGAGCCTCAGATGGTATAAACTGGCAGAGCTCCACTGAAGTCAGGAAATAATATTTTGGCTTCAATAAAGCTATACTGATTTATACCTGCTGAGGATCTGGCCCTTAGATTATGACATTGTATGCAGACAGGAGAATCTGGGCTATTATTTAATGCCATTTAAAGCATGAATTAGAGCTCCCATATTCAGGGTTTTCAAGGATGTGTTGTTGGAACATGCCATAGAGATACACTGGTATTCCTAGTGATTTAAAGTAGCAGGATAGCATCAAAGGGCAGTATTTGCTAAATCACTTCATATATATATATATATATATATATATATATATATAAACAGTTGTGAAGCGTTATTCAAAGTACTGGAAGTACCTGATTAAAGTTAAATCACAGTAATATACTGCTGTACTGTTTTTCTTTTCTGAGAACTGCAGAGAAGAATTTGAACGTCACCTTATTCAGTCATCACAGCTCAATCCATGTACATTGTGGGCTCAAAATACTATTTTGGTTTGGTTTGTTTTTTTAAAGAAAGCCATTTTAGTTTCTTACTGAGCAGACAAATGATGAAACCTCTTTCATATGATTTTTTGGCATTTCCTGAAAATCCCATATGTGATCTCCAGCTTAGGAAGCGTAAATCTCCATCCAAATCAGTGTGAAGCTCACACAAGTCCTTACTTTTGTACTGAGGGGTAAAAATAAATTCAAGGAAGAAGGGGAAAAAATCATACCCTTCAGCTTCTTCTCAAATACTGGGAGATATTTTAAGAGTCAAACCCGAACAGGCTGAGATTTTCAACTGAAATGACAGGTTTTTCTTGCAGATCAAAATGTTTCCCAGTCAAGTGTGGTCAAAATCCCAAAACCTTTCTATTTGAAATGTTGGGAAACCAAAAGGTACTTGTACATTTGCTTTCTCTCTCTCTCTCTCTCTCTCTCTCTCTTTTAAAAGGTCTTTCAAGCCTTTGATGTTTCTCAAGCGCAAACAATGCTGCTCTAGTAGTAGTAGTTTTGCCAGCATAACTGTCTCAGCTTTGTTTAGAAACTGCCCAATATGTTAATTATCTTCTTTACCTCTGTGGCATTATACTGTCAAACTGTACAACCATCTTTAGAAAATAAAAGCTAACACCCTAAGCCGCTGTACCCTGGTTCCATAATATCTGCTCACTGACAATGCCTGAGCTGTCAGATCAGAAGGAGCTTCATTCGAATAAAGGTGGGCAGATGTGTGATAATGAGACAGAAGCATACAGATGCTAATATAACTGTTCAGCAGAGCAGTCTCGTCTTCGTTAAGCAGACCCAGGTAGCAGCTGCAGACTGTCAGACATTGGAATGCTGCTTTCTCTTGATTCTCATTTAAGATCAGCTTCGTTCGCTGTCTGTCAGTGAACTTTTCCCTCGCAGGAGCCTGGACCCCTAGGTGATCAGTCACATTTCGACATAACTAGATGTCAAAAGAAGTTTAAGTTGTATGACGAACTGTGATGCATTCCCCGTGCCGGGTGGCAGTCTCAGCCCTCCAAGGCGTCTTGTTAATGATCCACCTGGAAACTCTAGAGTATTTCCTGTATTTTGTTTTCTTATTAAAATACTGGATAAATCTTTGTCAATATCCATGTCAGCAACTGTAAGCTCCAGACAATATTATCACAGGCATAATTTGGGTTAAAATTGGAAACACAGACTTATGTTGACCATGAAGCAGGAGACCTGTATGGAGTGAGTGGGATGCTAGACTTTTTGTGTGTGTTACTATGATTTAGCATCAACAATTAAGGTAAGAATATTTCTGATTTGTCAATGGACAGAGATAGGACTTTAGAAGTCAGGAAAAATCAATTCAATTAAAGTTACCTTATGGAATATGTCTGCAACCAGATGGCTTGGGTGATCAGCACAACTAGGAGTAAGATATTGGGGAGCCTCCATAGATGAACAAATACACAGAAGCTAGGAAACACAAATAAACTAAGATTGTCATTTCATATACTGTTGAAACCTTTGAACAGGGAGTCTGAACTTCATCAGCCTTTCATCTGTTGCTGTGAGCTGTTTACCCACTCATATTCTCTGGTTTCAGAGAGGAGACAGACTAGGGCTACTTTATATAAAATACATGTGTGCACACACAATGAAGCAAACATTTTTCCACAATATTTGTGTGATGGGATCTCATTTTACTCTTCATCGTGGCAATTCAGTTAGTTCTGAAATCCTCACCTCATATATTTCATTTTTTTATGACAGTAAATATAACATGTCCAGTTGTGGTTGTTATGTTTTCCTACATTTTTGAATTCTGGGATTTTTTGTTTTTTTTTCAAATATCACATGAAAACCTCGTGGTTCAGGTTCAATTATTTGTGAATCGTTTCCATTTTGGCTGGGAGAATTCTGTGTCCTGATGTCATATTTACAATATGAAACTTTTCATATGAGAACAATCACAGTTACAGTAGAATGAATTTAAAAAAATGTTAGAAGGGAAATAAACCCTCAGGCTCCAGGGTGTAAGACAACCTGTAGCTGACAGAGGTAAGGAATGAACTTCTTCTATGGGCAAGTTATTCCTTAGTTGCCCACTATGAGGTTACTTGCATCTTTCTCTGAAGCATTTAGTGCTGGCCATTATCAGAGACAGCATACAGGACTAGAAAAACTATGGGCCTGATCCAGTCTGGCATTACCTATGTTCCTGTTTTTATACCAGCAATCCAGCTTTTTACAGTTATAACCTAGCAGATTTGGCAATCCATATCTTTTTCCTCCTCCCCCATAAAATATAATTCTTTAATTAAACACTTCTTTGGCCAGTTTATATTCACTAATGGTCTCTAATATAAAACAAGATGTCTCCCCCTAGATTCTGGTATTTAGTAGCCTGAAGCTCATTAGTGCATGTGTTCTCTGCCCTGGAGTTTTAAATATTTAACTAGCTAGGATTCCTTCAAGAGGTCTTAACCTTATAATTTGTAATAATTTAGGGATCTCATCTCTAAAGTGTAAGTTATTAAAAATGTTTCTTTCCTTCACTTTGCATTGATTGCTACTTCTTGCAATCAAACTAAGAGCTATTAGGCCAGGAAACTGCAGCTGCCTATTTATTTCATTGTAGTAAAACATAAGTGATTATAATAGATTTCCTAGTAGAGATTGATCTTCCACAAAAGCAACCCCCGCCTCCTCCCCTCAAAAAAATTCCAACTCCCCACAAAGCATACACTGTCAGGGTATATAAATATTATGTACTAAGCATTACATGCTTAAAATCATTCATCTGTAGAATGAAATAGGAAAATCTACAAAATAATAAGCATGTTGACCAATACACATTTGTACGGAAAAATATTACTTCTGTTGCTACCAATGGCTTGAGCATAAAATACAACTAAAAATTATCTAAGGACCACCTACCGTGCTTCTGATACTACTGAATGTCAAAAATGTCAGCAGCTTCCAGTAATGATTCTCTGACATAAACAGTAAGGGAGAAATATTACAGTTAGTGAAAGAGTTGTGAGAACGAGCATGCATTTTCATGAGAGGTGTCTTTGAATGGCACCAAGTACTCAAGCAGGCAGCTTTCCCTGCCAGTTAAGCAGGCCAAAGAAAGCTCTCTTCCCCTGAAAGACAATTAAAATGAGTTAAATGAATTAAAAAAGCCCTGCACAGTTAAACCATGGTCATAGGTTAGAAACAGTAGTATCTGGATTTATGAAAATCACGCTGCTGCCAAGCCTCAGAAATTGTGTGTAACAA
>NC_050079.1:12895421-12917921 GCF_009764565.3 Dermochelys coriacea | reverse complement strand
AAGTCAAAGGAACTGCAAAAAACGCCTTTGGCACCTGGCATATTCCACTGCTGCCACCGGGAGCTATGTAGGGAAATTCCTGCTGCCAACATTAAGGAATGAAAGGTTTTAAATGTTATTAATTTTTTGTAACAAAAAGAGAATGAAAAATATGAATATCAGAAGAACTGTGTGTGTCCATGCCTGGGAGAGACTGATCTGAAATATTCTAACTTCAGCTCTCCTTATGTAGCAAAATACGCAGTACAGACGTTCCTTACAGTGCTGAGAGAGAAAACATGTTTTTACTAAATAGGGCCTAAATTCTGCAGTCCTTACTCAAGCAAAATTCCCTTTAACTTCCAATGGGAGCTTTTCTGGAATACAGACTGCATCATTCAGCTCTAAGCTAACCAAAGTTAGAGATAGGTTGGGACAGAATTTTCTATTAATTCAAGTACTCTGTAGATGATTCACCCCACCCCAAATTTCACTCGTTGATCAGTTTTTATATTAACTGGCATTGGCTGGCTAAATGCAGGGTTGTGAGTTCAATCCTTGAAGGGGCCATTTAGGAATCTGGGGCAAAAACTGGGGATTGGCCCTGCTTTGAGCAGGGGGTTGGACTAGATGACCTCCTGAGGTCCCTTCCAACCCTGATATTCTATGATACATGTTATCATGGAATGCGCTGAAATGCTGGCTTGTTCCAGACACAACAATACAGTGAAGAGGACTAAAGAGTATAAAATGTAAATAAGGTGAAAATATCAGAGTTTGCTGGATTGGAAATCAATTGATAATTTCTGCAGATTTCTCACTCTGAGTTACCATTGAGCCATTGGTTGAACTGGAATCAAATCTGTATGAGTAACTCAGATTGATATCTATTGCATGAAGAATGGTTGCCACTAAGAAGCCTGTAAAAAGAAAAGGAGTACTTGTGGCACCTTAGAGACTAAAAAATTTATTTGAGCATAAGCTTTCGTGAGCTACAGCTCACTTCATCGGATTGAGCTCACGAAAGCTTATGCTCAAATAAATTTTTTAGTCTCTAAGGTGCCACAAGTACTCCTTTACTTTTTGCGAATACAGACTAACACGGCTGCTACTCTGAAACCTAAGAAGCCTGTAGTTACCAAACTATAGTTCCCAGATATCACAGTTATTTCCTATGCTTAGAATATGAAATAACTGTGGTATATCATCCACCAAAGTGAGAGAACAGTGGGTAAATGCTGATTTTTTGGAACATAATTGTTTTAAATAGCAATGTTGAGATATGAAAAGGAATACAGGAGTGTACGGGGAACTACAAATACTGCTCTTCTAGATGAGTTTATCTGTTTACCGGGGCTCTATTTTCCAATGATTGCCTCAAAATTGGTTGTACAAACCCTGCATTTGAATGTTCAGATGGATATCTGGTACCTAAATACCCTTTTAGCTATTTGAGTGAGAAACTGAGAGCATTGTTTAGCTGTTATACACACACACACACACACACACACACACACACTCATTTAGTCTAGGAAATTATTGCTTTAGTCTAAATCTAACAAAGGAAGTGAAAATAATTTTCAATTTGTGTGTTCAAAAGATACAGTACTACCAGTACCGATGTTCGAAAAGATAGCACAAGGAAAGTCTTGCTAAAATGTTGCTGATTAACAGGTAGCTAAATCTAAAATCACAGCTTTAAAAAATTAAACTGACTACATTCTTTCTGGCAATATTCCCACGTTACTTTTCTTCTCTTTTAATGGCCATATACCACCACATGCTATTTATTGCATTTTCAGCCCAAAGGCAGATTCTTTAAAAAATGTCCAGGTCACATGTAGGGACTAGGGTTCAAATCTGATTTTGGTCACAAGTGAAAATGAATGTGCGGTGTCATCACATTCTCCATTTATTCACAACACAAAGCAACCAGACAATTGGACACAATAAGTATTCTCATATTTAAGAAAGGCCCTGGCCTGGAAAAACAGGGGTATTGATGCTTAGGACTAAAACATTGGCAAAGCTGTGTGGAAAAGCTTGTACAGTAGCTGCCCACAGCATGCTAGATTCAAGCCTGTAGTATTAGTTCCTCATGCTCATGAGTATGAAATTAACAATGTAACATAAGAAAGGACATAAAAAAAATTTAGGTAGAGGGGAATGGCCACGAGACCTAAAACATGCTTGACCTTTTACCTACCTCCATTCACAAAACTAGAAAAAGGGGAAGAAAATGGTGGATGGTTACAGACTTTTTCCTATAAAAAAAATTTGTGACACTTTTGTCATGTTATTTTACACACTGTGGAAATTCATGTCTCCTATTCACTTCCCTCAAAAACACTAGGCACAGCACAACGTGAAAAGGAGGTGGGGTTAGAAAAAGGTGTGTCATGCTTCAATGGTCAAAACAGATAGTAATGTAAAAATGACTAATTTGACAAAAAGCTGGATATGTAAAGTACCTGGGGCAACCTGGCACACACAGTAGCTACAAGAAACATTGCTGCAGTAATTATATGAAACTAATTACCATATGCGGTGTGTTCTACCTTAGCATCAGATGGTATATACACTCACACAAGTTCACAGATTGCAAGGCAGGAGACAATATCATTAAATATTGATATCAAAATTCTATTTCAGACAGAAGTTTTCTGATCATCTATTCTGGAATATAATAATTCTGGATTGTTCTTTTTAATTAATGGATGAAGTATAGAACCAGCTGGAGAATGACAATCCCATTTTGTGGCAACTTTCAAGGTTAAAAAAAAATTGGCTCCACATCGGAATGAAAACAAAACCTTTTTGTGAAAGGGAATTGTGTCAAAACATTTGATTTTGGACTGAAAACCTCAGGTTTTCAACTCCTCTCTCTCTCTCTCATGTCCACCCTGGACCTCAAAAACCTTATTGCCAAAAATGTCTTCAAAATCTGTTTCAGCAAAATGTTTTGGCTTTGGCGTAATGTTTTTTTCTTCAAAAATATTCTGAGCAGCCTAGTGGTGAACAAAGCTAACAAGTAGGGAAAAAGAGGGAGTTGAAAACAAACCATTTTAGTCAATCTTGTCCTTGCAAGAGAAATAAAAGACTCCAATGAGAAACAGAATGACATATTTTCATTCCATCTTGACCCTTCAACAGTACCTTCAGTATGGGAAAAGCTATAATCTTTGCAATTGCAAGGATGCAAAGAACTAATCTGGCCTGCTTTGTCCCATGCTGTTATTTCCATAAGAAATAATAGCAAGTTTAAATTGTGACAATTTGCTTTGGCTCATGGGAATGTAAACATCTTATCTCCTGATAACATGTTGAGATAACACACATCACCACTGTAGTAAGCATGAGGACACTTGTCTTCACTTATTTTATGTGCACTCTATCACATTCCTACCCACACGTTCCTATCTTTTCTTTCAGCACACGCCACACATTCTTTTACTGAAGTATAGAATTTGCTTTCTCAATAAGAACTGGGCACTTCAGTTGCACCACAGTCGTGCCTTTGCAACAGGTAAGCAAAAATTAAAGGACAATCAGGAATACTTTTGAAGGTCATCATTTCATGTCCCACCAGAGGAGTGACTTTTTTTCTTTACAAACACAATTGTGATGTTGGCCTTTAGATAGTCTTTCCTTCCTTGAGGTAGAAAGGGTGTTACCACCATTGCCAGAGCAATCTGGAAACTACCCAGAAAAAGAGGCTGTAATGTATTACTACTAGTTTATTAGCTATTGTTCTACTGATAATAAATTCTTCATTGTGTTGTAACTGCAATCATATACTGTATCTAAAATGTCTGATTATCCATGTCTCTTACATTAAAAATTGTTCAATTTTTTTAAAAAAGCTGGTTGAAAAGTTTTCACGAAAACTTTCCTTTTAAAAGAAACAAAAAAGTTTTTTGACCAAAATGAAAATTTTCACAGAAGTTTTCATTTCAACTTTTGTTTGATTGTGATGAAAAACTGAAAACCAAACATTTTTGGTTTTTGGCAATGGAAACATTTTTGATTTTCAGCTTTTTGGTCTTTCCTTTCATTTTGTTTTAATTTGGAAGTGGAAAAAAGGGGACAAAGGAAGGGAAATGGAGAAAAACAAAACTAAACATGTTTTGGTTTTCAGAAATGGATTTTTTATTTGTTTCATTGAAAAACAAACAAAAAAAATGAAAAATTTTGAACGCCTGATATTTTTATTTATTTATTTATTTATTTATTTATTTTTCAAAAATAATGGACCAAATTCAGTCCTTATTAGGTTGAATTTGGCCCAATGTCTGCCTGGAAATTATACATTGCTCATGAAATTTGCAAAGACCTCCAGTGTCTATCATATTCTAATATTTGCTAAAGATAAGCAATTGATATTACCTGTTAGGTTTCATGGATGGAAAGCTTTAAGCTTCCTTTGTGCTTGCTATAGTCTGAAGATGAAGAGGTTACCAAACAGCTGTCTCCTTTTCTACCTCAGATTTCTTTGGTTTGCACTCCCACAGGCTACAACACTCCCTGGTGACAAAGAATTCAATCCAATTTCCACTGGAATCACTGGATATCTTTCCACCGACTACAGTGCGAGTTGGACATGGTCTAGATGTCTCAGAGAGAGCCCTGTGTTTCTCTGCTTTGCCGCTGATTCTGTCTTCTCCATATTATCTATGACTGTGAATTTGTTGTGTGGGTTCATAGCTCACACTTCTGAGGATTTTATCACTATTCTTATGATCTAGAAATATTGTATTCCTGTGAAACTCAACAGAATACTATTCATCACTTGTAATGTGGCTTCTATATAATGTTTTACTTACATACTTTGAAGTTCATCTCAGGAGGCAAGAAACATGATTTGTTACTTAACAGGCGCCAGGGTAGATGAAAACCATCCAGTATGGGATATACATTTAAACTGGCAGAAAATACTTATTTGACTTCAGGAATAGGTAATTTTTCAGTTAAACTTTTACCAGATGTAGTATCATGGTAAATGCCAAAATTCCTGAAAAAGTAACCCTCAAAATCTAATACCAGTCATTGCCAGGGACATGCCTCTATATATCTCTGGATTTGGGGGCTGTTTTGCATCCCATGGGAGGGACACAAAAGTTTGGGGTATTTTATATGCAATTTAATATAGTTAGTATTTTCCCAAAACATACTGCTCTGTCCATTGACAGACTATGATTTTAAAAGATGTGTTTTACGTGCACACCATCTACAAAAATTCAGTCACCTAAATTCCCCAGACGAATGCTTCTGGACTGAGAATATCAATTTGAGTTTCATTTATTTAGGCGTGTCACATGCACCTGTTCTAATCTCTAGATATATGTGCAATCAATGTATTGAAGGCACATATAGAAATGTTCACATAATCCAGTGTCTGCTAGTGGCCTATTCCTAACCTCCAAAGCAAAAACCCATAATCCCTTCTATTTAAAACACCGCAGCCTCTTCAACCTGCTGCCTTAAAAAAGTCTGGAAAGGCAGAAATAGCTTTGCTACTTTCCCTCATGGTCAAATGAGTTCAGAGCAGACCCTACTGAGGGAGGCCCAAACATAGATGATCATATTTGGAATATCTGCACAATCTACTGTTCCTGGGTGGAGCCTGGAAAAGTATCACTGCACCAACCATGCCCTCCCCCAATTTGACCCTTCCCAAATATAAGCAATTTACTCTCCAAAGCAGGTTGAAAATTACTCCCAGTCTTAAACATTCAACTCTGCAGCAGAGTGGAAACAAAGTGGTTTTACCTGGTCATTCACCACCAATATAATTTGGTTGAACATGAAGTTTTCTAGGCTACCATGGAGGTGGAAAACCCCTTCTTTGCCTCCCACACAGCTATGGATCAGCCCTCAGAATTCTTCAGTGCAGTCCATCCAGGGTCTTTGCTTCTTTTTCCTGCAGGCCATCACCATACTATGGTGACTGGTAAGGATGATACAGGTAAAGAATGTGCTAGGGGTTACTGTCTCCTGGGACAAGAACAAAGAATAGCAACAGGCTATAGACAAAGCATTTGAATAGTATCTTCTTCAGAGCCATCTGCAATCTGTGTGGTTCAATTAATCTTTGAGGGCATTCTTCTTTCTTTCTCCCCTTTAAAGGAAAATATCCTTCCATACAAACAAGCATGGAAAAATAATATTCTGGTTCTTCTTTTATTATTAGTGAACTAAATGGCCATAACCAATGAGTCCAGCTTACAGTTCAACTCCTGTTTTGCAAAGTGGCTACAACAAGAGTCAGCTGTTGGCGTTCTACTCTTCCTTTACACCAGCAAATCTCTCAATGGTTTCAGTGGGGGATTTGCGTGAGCAAAGTGAGGACTGCAGGCTGTGGTGCTGAACAGCAGAGGTGGGATTGTGGCTGGCCCTTGTGTGGGTATGCAAGGGGCTGTTTTCTTCCTTTATGCGCTCTGCACAAAAGCCACACTTGGTAGCAGTCCCTCTGCTCTGGGATGCTGTTACCTTCTCACACTCTTTGGGATGCAAGTCACCCCAAAGGTGAAGAGTTTCAGCCATAGCCTAGTTCTGCAGTGGCCTGCAGAGCTGGCCAGACTTATGGGATGGGCTACCAAAGGAACGTTGTAGCATGTGTGTTCCCATTGTACATTTGGGAGCTTAGAGAGGGACTGAACCTTAGGGATGTCCCTTGGGTGATGCTGTATTGTCTCACCTCTAACACCGACCCAGTGGCTATATGCTATAATCTGGCCTTTTACAGAATTAAGACAGTCTTACAGTACGCTCTTCATTTTTTTAAGAGCTGTTGCAGTAATGTTAATCAATAAGTCAAGGTAATCTCACTGATGAGTACAATGCTGAGTATTAGGCAAGATTAACCTCACATCTAGAAGAAAGATTTTTAAAAATGCTAAACTTCACCAAAAGTGGTGTTAAAGAGGAGACAGAACAGGGTTTATTAACGGAAACAAACGTAAATTGCTTACCCAGAACTGGGTGGGAGAGAGCCTACTTTACTTGGGCTATTGAGTATAATATTAAGTAGAAAGAACTAATTAAAAAAAAAGAATTCCAAGCAGTCAAAACATGAAAGTGTACAATAATCATAAAATAATACAATTTTCTTACCTAATGTTTCAACTGTCTGAAGAAATATTTTTCGTGTACAAAAGATATAACTATATATCTTCTGATTTTATTGGCTGCAGATTACACTAATTATCATAAAAAATTACTGCCACTAATAAAAATTCTATTATAAGTTACTTATAGTAATCTCTAGGGTACTATACTTAGGCTAGAAAAGATTATAATTACATTACATTACAGAGAGAATTTGTTTCCTGAAGCGGCTTTAACATTGTCTGTTTCTTTTAACACTTTAAAGTTACCTTTTTTTCCCTTTCAGGTCAAACGTTGTCTGTTTTCTTCATTGTGCAGGATGTGGTTTTATCCCAGAATAATGATCCATCTCTGTTGAAAGTGACGTAAATGAAGTTTTAAAATCACAAATATCTGGGTGGGTTTCACCTCCCGAGGGGGTTAGTGTGTCTCAATGGAAGGATGCATGAAAGGGAAGACCTAACACTCTCCGCCCAAAGGGAAATATGCTCTGTATAAAATTGCTGGAAGCTGGTGGGTGTTCACACAAAATACAATGTTCGGATTTTATTTGACAAGACAACAATTGTTATTTTCCCCTTTAGATACTTTGCATTTTCCCATCTGTGAGACTGATGACTCTTAAATGACCTTAAATCATATTGCTGCTTAAAGGCAAATGTGAAACTCTGCATGCTACCTGCTTGGACTGAACATTAAATTAAATAGCTTTGCTTTGATAGCTGACAGTGCAGTAAATAACCTCAAAGTCCAACTAATTAAAATAAAATTGGAACAGTGGCCATTTCTTTTAGAAAGGGTTTATTCAATGCTTCAATAGCAGGGCTAATCAACATCTTAATTAACAGTCATATAAAATGAAATAGCTCATCTGAGTTGCTTTAAAATAGACAAGTTATTTATGCAAAGACTTGTGGCATATTAATTGCTAACACTAAGAAAAAAATATGCCTTTGAGGTTTACAGCTGCTTTTGCAGCAAAGGATTTGAGAGCTAAATTGTGGAAGAAGCATATTACAGTAGTTAATTTTATTACACACTTGAACCAGAAGCACAAGTGAGGTTGGCAAAGTTCTGTTGTTATTTTTAAAAAAAAAAAATCAAATTCATTGCTCAAAGCAGCCCCATGATGTTTCCACTCTATTCCAAGTTAAACATTAAGGGTTAGATCCTGCAAGGTGCTGAGTGAACTGATCCTCCTCCAGCAAGATATTTAGTCACATGAGTTGACTTCAGTGGGACTACTCAAGTGCTTAGAATTAAGCCTATGCTTTGCTAGATCAGGACTAGAATGCTCAGCACCTTGCAGGATTGATCCCTTATCCCCTAGTCCTGCAAACACTTACATACACAAACATACGCTCTCATGTGAGCGCAGTCAGTGGGATTACTTACAGGAGTGTTTGCAAGATTGGGCCCTAATTTGCTTTTTTCCTCCAATTAATCTACTTATGTTCATAATTTTAAATACTTTATGAACATGTGGGGCTGATAGGGGAGAGTCGAGGGAAGGCAGAGAGGAATTACATTTCCTTCCCTAATTACTTTACTTTTGTTGACACCTTGAAATAAGTTTTTACTTTCAGAGAAGAACAGTTGATTTACACTACAGAAACAGCCCAGCAAGCATGAGAAAATTATTTGCCTTTCCGCCTGCCAGGCATCCATTTCCTTTTCACTGTTGCTAACAATGTGCTAACTCTTTATGCATTTGTCAAAGGATCACAACATAAGAAAACTATATTTAAATAACTTCAATACAAAGTAAAAACACAGTGTAATGATTTGGAGTCTATTTAAGTAATAATAATATTTGTACAGGCTGCCTGGCAAGAATGCTGGTAGAGCTGAGTATAACCTTAAAGGGTCAGCAGCATCAATATATTTGTAATAGAATTTAATTTTCCTGTTTTTAAATAACTTTGATTTTAAGATCTTTAAATACGCACAATTTTCTCTTTTATTTATTGAGCAAACACTGATTTAGCTTGTATTTTGAAGGGAGCTGAAAATGAGGATGGCTGTTTTTGTAGCAATAGATTGAGGTCACTATAAGTTGCCCAGTGATGAGAGTTTTGCTGGCCTTTGGTGAAATGAATTGGTTTGCTCATTTCACTCTCTAATAATGGAGAGGGTTTTTATATCACAAGTATTACAACTAGCACTAAGTGGATCCCTTGTTGGCCATCTCAGCACACAAACTCAAGGTGCAGTTGCATATCTAACCTGTCTGAAAATCTGGCCCATTAAAATCCAGGAGACTTTCTATATCAGGCTGTAACCATTAGTAGATTAATTTATGGGCTTGCAAACCTTGACAGTGTCCTTAAGATTCATTGCACTAAAGGAGGATAGCTGAATAAATAAGCTCCCATACATTTAACTGCCCTACTCATCCCATCCTTGCTCCCCACTTTACAAGGGCCATATATCATTTTAGATCATATTCTCCTTCCATGCTACACATAGCTGGTAATAGCTCACTTTACTTATTGCAATGTATTTATATCAGTATTTATATCAATATATCACTTTTTGCAATGTATTTATATCACTTTACTTATTGCAATGTATTTATATCATGCACCCATGATGCAGAGCCTTATGGGTAAGAGAGAGGGGGGAAAACACACCTGATACCAAGTGCACATGCATTGTGCTGCCTGGATCACTAGAAAGGTAAATAGTCCTTGGATCATTGGGGCTGGGAGCACTGTGGAAACAGTGAAATCAGCAGACAGGGATGAGGAGGGGTAGAGACAATGTAAAGCACAGTACCATCAGCCAAACAAAATTCCACCCAGAAAATTATTTTTAAAATAACAAAAAAAAATCCATATAACTAAACACATGAAAAAAGTTTGTGGAGCTAACATGATTTTGGCAAACCACCATTCTGTTTCCTCTGCTTGGATGTTATATCCCTTTCTCCCTTCCTGTGTTTGTCTTGTCTATTTAGACTGTAAGCTATTCGGGTCAGGGACCATCTATTTTTACTCAAAATTTGTAAAGCATCTAATGGTGTCCTGGGGCCTCCAGGTTCTAGTGATATACAGACAAATTACAACAACACTAAAGTAACCCTGACAAGCAATAAGTGTAATAGAAGTTACAATAGTGTTGTTAGATAACCTGAGACCAACACAGCTACAAAAACACTGCATACAATAGTTTTGTTGGCAGCCAAAAACTCAGAGGAAGAATGAATACATCTCAGATTACTCCACATTAGTATTCAGACAAGCTAGGCTTTTTTTT
This sequence comes from Dermochelys coriacea, assembly GCF_009764565.3. NCBI lineage: Eukaryota > Metazoa > Chordata > Testudines > Dermochelyidae > Dermochelys > Dermochelys coriacea. The sequence continues at coordinate 12,907,577 of NC_050079.1, read as the reverse complement.
TTCCCTTGGCAGAAATACCCAGTTTATTGAGTATCTTGGGTGGTTTAAACAATATCTAGAAGACTGTGAGGCGGCAGCAATTCTGTATTCTACTAAAGCTTCCCCCAAAACATTAAGACCCACTGATTCCCCTTATAGGGGAACTGAACTCTTTAGTACCACGTGTGTTTTTCATTTCATGCATGTGTCAATATGCTTTAAAATGCTCTATTTCTAGAGGCAAACGTTGTGCCCAGACAAGCCCACTCTGATTATGTATGTACAGTGTATATGAAAGTTTGCAGTTGTGGTTGAGTAATGGTATGACGGTTATGTAGTGAAATGGTATATGTCTCTGCAGGACCACAGAGAGGTAGCTAACGAAACGTACATATATAATTCAAAACACTGTCCATCTTTTAGTGGATCAGATATCCAGTAAAAATGGTTGTTTGCTTTGGGCTTGACACAAAACCACCACATATAGTATTCTTCATACATCCAAACTGAGTGATCTGGGATAAACAGTCTAGTATAGCTGTCAAAAAGAAAAGATTTCAAGGCCATGCAGGAATTATATACTTCTATGTACAAGAAGAAAATGGTCTAAAATTTCAGTCATGCAAACTCCAGCTGATATTAGGAGGAATAATTCCTAAATCCCTTTAACTCTTTCAGTTTCAGGTAAATATACAGCATTCAGCAGAGTTATGATATTTACCTAAAATGAAAACTCATCATAGTATTTCACAAAGGCTACACAAAGATTTTGTGCTGTCATTTCTTCACACAATACACAGTAATTCTTGTAAAGCTGAAGATCTATCCCAGATGAAGAAAAATGTAGCATATACATGTTAAAACATAAAAATATATTCTGTTTGAAAATATTTTTTTCTACCCTTTACAGCTAGCGCTTAAATATTAACAGGTTTCAGAGTAGCAGCCGTGTTAGTCTGTATTCGCAAAAAAGAAAAGGAGTACTTGTAGCACCTTAGAGACTAACAAATTTATTTGAGCATAAGCTTTCGTGAGTTACGAAGCTTATGCTCAAATAAATTTGTTAGTCTCTAAGGTGCCACAAGTACTCCTTTTCTTTTTCACTTAAATATTATGCGTATTTCTAGAATTTTAAATGAAAAAGGCTGTCAACTCATTTGTCCAAATTCGAACCCTCCACAATTCTCCTTAGAAGTTAGAGGAATAATATGTCAAAGTTTGCAGGAGTTACTCTTCTCAAGATCAGCATCTGGCTCCCTGATGAGCTTCACAGGCAGGCATGTTGGGAGTTGTTTCAGAGACTGTCTTGGAGTGAGGCTGCTAATGTGGTGTTTGGGCTCTTAGAGAACCTTTTGTATGACTCAGCTTGGATTTGGATGCAACTTGGTTTGCTTAAGAACAAGAGGGAACTAGATAAATCCTACACGATACAAATGAAGGACTTGGCTACCCCTTTAGTTGCTGGCCAAGGGATAAAGTCCCCCTACCCAATTTGAGCAAGAGAGTCTTTTATTAAAATTATTCTCTTACAGTCTTTCTTGGTAATGTGATCAAAGAGGGACTGGCTACCAGTTTTGCTGAGGCTAAGCCCCTCCCAGCCATGTTCCTAACAATAACAAATAAATTAGCCTTTAAAAAGCGGAATATTTTCCAAAAGCCCCTTTTTCCATATTGCACATTAGCTGGAGATTCCATTCTCATAAGTTCCTTGGTGAGACAGAAGCAATGTGCCCTAACTGCCTACTGTACAGAAGAAATGCATTTTTACTTCACAGACATGAGACTTCCTTTAGAATAACTGCCTTAATGTGTAACTTGGTCTTCATTCAAGTGTTGCTCCCTTCAGCTTTGTTTTGGTCCAACCGATTCTTGTCGTTAATGGCCAAACCAAAGATCTTGAACTTTGTTTACCATGTAACCTGTCACTGTGATAAAAACCCAAAGCCTGTTCCAACTTTCAAGAAAAGGAGAAAAGACTTGTTTGGTTTTTCCTGGCGTTTATTTCTGCTTTGCAAAACCTATTCAGACTCAGACAACAATGCTGAGCACTTGGAGAAGGTGTTAAATTGAGATTATGGTAAACAGCAGATTTGTTTGATCAGGGAAGAAATTATTTCACCAAGACACAAGAGAATTAATCTGGGTTACACGTCACTTACTGTATGCATTGATCAGCAAGCGGATGAGGAGTTCCTGGTTCCTGGACATCTGCTCCATGGAAAATAGTATAAACCTATTATGAAGGAAAAAGAAAGTTGCGTTTTGAAATGGAAAATATTAATTGCAGACTCCCTTTGTCCAAAACGGTAATGAACACTGTGGCGGGGCAAGGCCAGATGGCTATAGAAAAGTAGTGGGAGATAGATATATTAGCTCCAGGCTAAACAAATCCCTGGTACCAGGTTAAGTGAAATGGCAGCTGCTCCAGGTCAATTAAGATACCTGGGGCCAATTAAGAACTTTCCAGAAGGCAGGGAGAATGCTATGTTGATTGGGACACCTGAAGCCAATCAGGGACTGGCTGAAACTAGTTAAAAGCCTCCCGGTCAGTCAGGTGGGGGTGCATGTCAGGAGCTGTGGGAAGAAGTTGTGCGGTTGGAGAGGCTGAGTAGTACACACCATATCAGGCACAAGGAAGGAGGCCCTGTGGTAAGGGTGAAGTGGAGCTTGAGGAAGTGAGGGCTGCTGTGGGGGAAGTAGCCCAGGGAATTGTACATGTCATGTTTCTAAAAGGTCAGCTACCATAGCTGATACTATTAGGGTCCCTGGGCTGGAGCCCAGAGTAGAGGGTGGGCCCAGGCTTCCCCCCACCTTTGCCCCTGATTAATCACCAAGACTGGGAGACAATGGAGACTGTGCAAGGAAGGATAACTTCTCCACACCTCCCTCGCTGGCTTATGATGAAATTGGCTCAGTAGACTGTGACCATTGTCTCTAGAGAAAGAAGGGTTACATGGGGGTCACAGTGAGCCTCTGAGGCTAGCGAAATCCGCCAGGAAACGCGGGACCCACGGAGGCAAGGACAGAGCTTTGTCACAACACGTAAATGCAAGACCAGAACTTTCTTGACAGGTTTCCTATTCTATTTATATGCTGCCTTAATGTTTCTAAGAGCAGCACAGTTTGAAACTCTTTCTTTCACATCCAGTTTCACAGTGAAAAAGAGGAATAGTTTGGTTGGCAAGGCCTGTAGCATTTAGGCTTTGTTTAGTAACAAGTGATGAGTATTCACAAAAGGTTTAAGGACGACTACTACATTGTGAAGTAACAGCAAGCAGTATGGTAACTATGTAGGTTTTATTTGGAAACACCAATTAGGTAGTAATAATAGCTTTGGTAGATTATTTTGTAGTCATACTTAGTAGACACAAAAGTAATTACTGTGGATCGTATCCTCCCTTCCCACATAAAAATGCACGGAAGGGTGGACTTACCTTGAAATAGCTCATGTTTTCTTGACCTACTACTGCCTTCAGAGGTGGAATTAAATCTCTGAAAGGCAGGCCACCAGCAATGTGCAACTGGCAGGGCAAGCGGCCTGCTAAGTTACCTACAGATCGATGGACCATAGGAAAAATAGGTCCAAATCCTGTATATTCTTGAACACAAACATGCAGACCACTACACTCTTCCTCCACAGCATTGGGCACACAACTGTGCTTTGCTGCCAGTGACTCCCCCGTTGGCTGTGTCCACGCCACTCCACTACAGGCTTTCACATGGTATGCATTGGAAATATATGCTTTTCAGAGCAACACTGACTGTCATCTTGCTAGCTAGTATACTATGTGCCCAGTGAAGTGCCACATCACTGAACACAAAGAAACATAAATTGCTTGCTTTCAATATCAATGACCTAGGGGGAAGAATATGGAAGTGAGGAAATTTGCAGTGATAAACTGGGATGAGGGTTAGGGAACAGGTTAATATAGTGAAAGAGTGTAATAAAAATTCAGAATGAAAAAGGTGGTATTATTCACTTTGGATATGAAATGCTTGGGTTAAAGAAAATTTATTTAACAGAGAGAAAATATAAAACTCACATAAACAAACTCTGCAGGAGCAGAAAACTATATCGAGAGTTTTAATTAGGAGTTAGAAGTATTTACATAGGCAAATGTCAGCCTATTTGTTAAATTTTCCAAAATTCTACTTCATAGTTTCTTCTATGCTCCCTTTCTGGATGGGAGGAGCTCCCAGTGAATATCAGCAGTCAAAAATAGTGAGATTGATGGAAAAAATTGAGATTTAAAAAAATAACATTTGGAGTCTTTTTATTTCTTTTGTGGCTTTGGAGCCATTATTCGGGTTTGTGATTGTCTCTGCAACCAGGAGGGCTAGAAATTTTGTCTTTTTTTAAATGACTGCTAAGAATCCCATGTAATAGGATTCCAGCAGCTAGGGCTTTAAGGAAGCACAAATATAGCAAAACTCAAACTAAGATTGCAAGAGTTGGCAAAACAAACATCCACAATCTCACCTCATTGTCCTTCCACTCTCCTCCTTAACATTCCCCTCTGCTGTGATGCCTATAAAAAGCTCAGCAAGGGCTAGAGATTTGTTGTGGTGTGACCACTACTGATCAGGCTGACCAGTACTGTCTCATTGTTTCCTTCTACTCCCTACATCTGTTCATTGTATGTATTTGCTGTTCGATTGTTTGGGGTGGGGACTATCTTTTTGTTCTAGATCTGTACAGTGTCTGGCACAATCAAGGTCCTGGGCCATGATTAGGACCCTTTGGTGCTATTGCAATATAAATAAATAATGACAGCAACAATAAATAATTAATACACATATGAGTAGAACTTCTATAGTCCTAGAGCCTTAATGCTTTATCCAAGGATCACTTACTCTGCAGGGAAAATTCACTGAATACTACTGAGCTCATTTAAAAAGACACACTCTTCTGTAGCACAGGTGGGATTTTTGGGCTCTAGCACTGTACGTCAAAGACTAGAACATCTTATTCTAAAGAGGAGCCCATATGGACTTTTTGGAGTCATTTGCTATGCACTTCTTAGGTAGCCATAGCATTAATCAGATAGCTGTACTTACAGATTCTTTAGCAAGAATTGCATCTCTCTCTTATTTCTATAGTGCAAATCATGGCATAGGGTAAAGTTAAATTACATAATAATCATTCAGTTTGTTGTCTCTGGCTGTATTCAGGGAAACCCTTCAATCAGGAAAGCATGGGCTTTCCTGGAAGCCAGAGGGAATTAACCACGTGCTAGAAGTTAAGCATGTTCTTAAATGCTTTGTTGAATACAGCTTCATGTAAGCACATGCTTCAGTGCTTTCCTGGGTTGGGGCCACTGTCATTAAAATTGTCTGCTTCATAATGGATCAGTTTTCACATAAACAAGCAAACGGCATTGTCAATAATTCTGTGATCATTGAAAAGTTTTGCTCCAATTCGAAATACGAGTTTCACACTTTTGGCCTGAACTTCAATAAATAAAAACACACAATTTGTGGGGGAAGAAAAAAAAAAGGTAAAAAGTGCCAAACATCCATGGTGTAGTTTTATTTGTTACGAGGTGCTGTCTTTTTTTAATTATTATTTTAAATGATGACTCCCAGACATACATCTTAGCATAATAAGAACAAAAAAATCAGAGGTTGTAGTTGATTAGAACTGAAAGTGAGCCCTGGATTGACATATTAACTTGATCAGTTTTTTTCAAAAGTTCACATCGTTCTAGTTCTAATTTATGGTACGCGTGGTATATATCTTCTTGGTTGAACCATTACACTATTCTAAACAATTAAATTGCTATGATACACATAATGCATGGCTCCTAAGCATAAAGTTCTTTAATGATGGCAGACTCTAAAGTGGTACAGTTCACTTTTAAAAGGTCATGCATCTTTTTTCAGTAGATTAACATTTTATCTTTTAATGGTGTTAAGAAAAGGTCAAAGATTCTAACAGATGGAATATGGAAAGCTTCTGGTAAAGAAGATCAATGTGTTAAGCATCAATCTAAGTCCAGAAACACAGCCATTTAATGACTATTGTTCTTGTTTTATTTTAAATTACCACTATCCTGAATGCTAAAATTACATTTTCATATTTGAAAACTGAACCAACTTCTTCCTAAACAGATGCCTCTAATGTAAAGAATGTCTATTCATCTGTTGTACTTTCAGGAATATTTCTATATTTTAAAAGAAAAAAGTTTACCCTTAGGCTAATGGCATTTTTTTCTAACTGCCATCCAAACAAATGCACTAAGAATGACCCCCAATGGCAAAAAGAGAATTAATTTTATATTGGTTTAACTGAATATGTTTGCAATCATTAGATGGAATATGTGATTTAAATCAGTTTTCTCTTCTTAGATAATATGCTGTTTAAAGAAAAAAACGTTAAGTCTTGGTGGCAACATAGGCTGCACTTATTACAAAAATGTTCAAGAAGGGAATAAGGAATTATTTTTATGTAATGGATCTTTTGAATAGTATACTACCATGAAGTCTTAGGCCCAGATCCTGTAAAAGATTACACAGGCTTACTTTTAAAAATCCAAGTAGTCCCATTGACCTCAAGTTTAAAGTTAAGAACATGTGTACGTGTTTGCAGGAGACTGTAAGCTCCTCTGAACTGTGAATGTGTCTGTGTCTATGTTTGTAGAGTGCCTAACATAACTGAGCAACAGAACTGAGTTTCTGGGTACTCCTATAAATATCAACTAATAGTACCCTTAGCGGTAGAGATACCTTAAAGAAAGTTACCAGATAGCTTCTGAAGAGTGTGTATGTGTCTGTAACATATACACATTTATCATATTTACTTATATTGGAAGTTCCTGGCATTCTCAGCGGCTATGTCTGCTCAGCCCAGCAGAATGACATGAATGGGAGAGTAGTACTGACAAAGACAACTTGAGATTCTTTTCCTCGCGACTCCTTGGGGATGACACCTGTGAGTCCAGAGGCAGTGGTGCATCAGGGCATTTTCACTCAAGACACCATATAGGCAGGTGTGTTCATATGCCACAGAGCCAGCAGGGATTGGTGGGTTTCAAAATGTAATGATTTGACGGTCCAGCACTGTGACACACAGGGATACAAAATGGCAGATGCCTGGGAGGGAGGCACTGACCTGACTCCTTGCTGGCAGCTGCCTTCTTTGTCATGAAAATGACTATTATTAGGTCATTTTACTTTCTGATAAAGTATACTATTCCTCCATCAACAACATGATAAACTGGACCCCAGAAATGCAGACTTGTTTTTAGAGAAATAACTTAAAACATTAATCAACTATGTGCAAATCCCTTCCATCCACCCACATATCAATAAAATATTTGTTTACACAGCAGGCTATACAACCTAAATGGGTATTTACAAGACAAATTTCTCATTTAAACAGGACTCAAAGTTTTATCATTTATTCTCAATTTGCAGAGAAGGTTGCAACTAACAGAACAATAGTTCAAGGACAGAAGTCAACAAGTACTTTGTTAACAACAAAAAAAAAGATAAAAATTGGCTGATAATATATTACAGGTAAAATATATGGACCAACCACCACATGTTGCTGTTAAACAAAGGATATTAATCATCATGCTTCAGGGCTTTAGCCAACCTGTAACTATTGGGAGTTAAGTGGAAACTTTCCCTGGTTGTAGGTCATCCATAACTGTCCACAGCAGGGCTTCTTGTACCTTTCTTTGAAGCATTTTGTACTGGCCACGGTTAGTGACAGGATACTGGTCTAACCCAGGATGTCAGTTCCTGTGTTTCCAAATATTGGTTGCTTGGCACTGAAGTTTTTCTTAGAAGTAATATTCTACTCAAAAGTCAAATGGAATTGTGGGGTGTCATGCTGGTTTATTTTAGAATTAAATAATATACATAAAAAGGTACCTGCCCCAGCCTCTAGCTGCCCTCTATTATCAGTTAAGGTTTTCTTGCACAAAAGGAAAGCCAGCACTAGCCCACTCATCTTTCCAAAAATATTTGTGGTAAAAGATGGTCTCACAGCATGTCCTGAAGCCAACTGTTCTGGATGCGGGTTGGCGGGGGGTGGGGAGGGAAAATGAATTCTGAAGATGAAGAGCCCTGTCAGAACCTCCCTCTCTATGGTGGGGGCTTCAGCTGAGGTATGTCTGCTGATCTCTACTGCAGCGATATGGTTTGTTGAGAGCAGCTGTCTCTTGGGTAGGATAGTTCTATGGAATTTAGAGGTCAAAGCCAACACCTTCAATTCCACCTAGAAGCCAGCTGGCAACCAGCTCGATCACAGAACCCAACTGTCATGTACTCATGGCAAGATATTCTTTAATTCAAGCAAGCTCCCATATTTTACATTCACTTCAGTTCCTCCTGGATTTAAGGCATGGTTCATTGTAGCAAGGTGTGAATAGAAAAAGAGACAAGCCCAAGATGATAAAAAGCAATCTTGGGGTCACTGCTGTGAGGTGACTGTCTGGGAGCCACTGAGAATGTAACCAGACTGTCAGGTTGTGAAATGCTGGTTGAACATCCTCAATTGAGGAAGTAATAAATTCACTCCAATTCCTCTGCTTGTCCTCTCCAATCCACCATAACCATTTCATTCTTAATTGGATAGACTCTCAGCCCAACTGACTGTCAGAAAAGAATGAAGCCACCAAAGACCAACCCCATCCTCTCATAGATATATCAGCACTACCTCATAATTTACAGCATCTAAAGCAGTTGATAGATTTATTAGCAGTATGGACACCAGGTCATTATAAAGCAATTGGTACCCTTCCTTCTTCCAAAAAAGGTACTGACAATATCAGTCAGCAAAGGACAAACTACTTCTGCTTTACCAATCAGGAATTAGACAGCTTCACCAGGTTTAAAGGTCACAAAATTCTTCCAGCACATTCTGAACCTCTGTAAGCATTACCGGGTAAAATTTAATCATGGAAGAAATAGCATTGGCTTACTCTGTACCAATTACTAATTCAAATTTGCTTAAATTACAGATTTTTTTTTTTTTTTTTACTATTAGGGCTACAAATGGAAGCTGGGATTTGAGAGTCAAGCTGGCCTCCTTCCTTTTCACCAGTCATCACCAGCAATAAAGGCTCTGCAGCTGAAATTATGCCCTCAGTGACAGCTTTGCGACACCATTGTCCTCAGTGGGCTTGCAAAGGGATAACAAACGGGAATTTAAAAAACAATATTACAATACACATGATTAAATGGAATCCAACTCATTCTCTCTTAGCTGTGTTTGCTCCGCAGGGCTAGTAAGAGTGGAAAGCAGCAAATATGTATGCTTGTGGTCCGAGTTAGCAAATGTAATTCTTCATACACATAGGAAGCAGCTCTACTGAGGAAGACAATACCATTTTTCCAATAACTTTTCACAGTAGAACTGTGCTTTAAATCAAACTAGCAAATACTGAGCCAGCCCAGTGACACAGCAGCAACAATTTGATCTGCTACATGGCAGTCTTTGGTTTGGAGACACTAAACAACTCCTCATCCTGGGGCCCAGGATTGTGAGTAAGCTATGAAGATGATACAATGCACTTGGGCTCTGTGGAGCAAAGGAACATTCACATCACTCTTGAGAATCCCTTTGTGTAGAAAAAAAATTATCTTGTGCCCTCTAGTGCAATGGCTATGGATGAAATACAACTCAGTAAAAACAAACTGAGGTGTTGCAAGAGAGTTAATGAGCATTTTAGTATTTGTGCCTAGTGAGATAAAGTGATGACTCTCCATTGAGGAAGGGGAGAGTAATAACAACAGCTGCATGACTCTTTTTGTAGCCAATGTTGCTGCAAATGCAACCCCAGCTTTTTATGTTTTACTTTGTTTCGTGCAGTGCTGATCCTATTAGTCAAGTCCAGTCAATTCTCCCACCTTTTTCCTTTTTAGTGTTCCTTTTGCTTTCCTTCATTCTATATCACGTCTAAAAGAAGCCGCATTCAGTTTATGTGGGATCAAATGTCCTTCAGTTGTTGTTTTACCAGTTCCATTTAAGTGGAGAGCATTTTCACATGCCTCTGATATTCCATGTTTCAAAGCCATAAAGAAGTGGATTGAGATATAAATGTTTTCAGGAGTCATGTATTCAGTTTGATTTCCATTTTCAGGTATTGTTTGTGAGAGACCCAAAAGAATTGGCTAATTTGGTGTTGCTCCCGGTAGAAATATATGAGCACTAGCAATTCATAACATCTCCACAGAACACTCAGTGTATTGAATAAATAAGATACAAGAGATTTTTCAAAGGATGCATATTTTAACACCCAGTCACATACATCCGAGGATGTAATTTGATATGAAATAGCAGTTCCATGCCAACCTGATAATGAAATCTGATAAAGAACCTAACGTTAATTCTAGCTATTTGCTGTGTCCATTTCCCTTTTTGTTTTATTCCTAGAATTTTTTGTACTACCTCTGAGTACTTCTGATTCTTGAGATCTGATTTCTTATACCCTGCAGGGGACAGCATTGGGCAAAGAACAGTGCAAATCATAAGATAAAAGAGGAAACATTTGCTTTCAATTATCAAATTGTCCTTTGCTAATTGAGGTACAAAAGAGTATTCTTTTTTCCAGGTTAGCACCGCCATCTCTTCCCCCTCTGAATTATTTATGAAACATAATTTGGCTACTTATTTCACACTCTCCTCAATAAGAAGAAGATTCCCAACTCTTACTAGCCATGAGCATTACTGAAGGGAAAAGAAATAATGTATAGCATTGCTATAAAACTTAAGAGTTTTTTTTCTCGACAGCTGTGTAAGCTTCACCATTTCTCAGCAGCTATGTTGAATCCCATCCCTGCTGTCAACATAGATATCAGTTTTCATGCAGGAAAAAAAAATCAGTTTTCTCCCATTAGCTGTCATTAATATCTATAAAAAGAACGAGGATATATACACGTGTATGCAAACACACACACACACACACACACACACACCTACTTTGTTTGTAAATGTGCATGTAACTTCAGGTAGAAATATTTCCTTTTGATTTTACTTTGGCATTGTTGCAACAAAAGTTCCCCCAAGTGGATCTATATTTAAAAGTGATATTGCAGAAAGGTATATGGTAGCTTTGTTTATTTCAGACAGATTCAAAGAAGTATCTCTGAACTTCTGCCAGTGATCAAAGGAACTGATGATGTAGAACAGATTCATGGGCCATGTCCTATCAGCCTGCACTTTACCCATCATCCATCATCCAAACCTTAAGCCTTTTCCTGAGTGATGATTGCACCCTAAACACATAAAATTAATCACCACTCTAGCCCAGCCAGGTGTCTTGCCTCCAGAAGTTATCTCACTGCAGCAAAAGAACTGCTAGAATCTGATAGCTGTATGTAATTTAATTTAAAGAATACTGCATAGTAATGAAAGATTAATTTACATATCTGAAAAGTTTCCAGTTTCACAAAGCCAATATAGATTCCTTAGACATATGTAATTGGAAAACAACTGGTTTATCATAAAATCAGGGCAATTAAGTATTTACTAGTTTCTGGAATTTTAAATGCAGGATCTCCATCATGATCTTAGTTTAATACAGGTTGTAAAATATAATTTAAAGAACTGGAAAGAACAGGCATTCGAAGTTTATATTCAACTGTTGGACTCAGACCCAAGTGAAGTAATATTTATGGGACACTAAAATTTTCATAAATACGGTCTATTATGCTTTTCAGAGAAGTTCATCACCATTTCTTAGTTTTCTGTATTTCTATTTTTCTTTCTCAGAATGCCAGAAATTAAGTAGCAGGAAATTAAATTGTTCTATGCATCTATAGTTTTGAAATTATAATGTAGAAATCACTAGTAGATCTGTCAGTGGCTGATAGATTAGATCAAACATATACTGTGTGTGAAATAAACAATTTAAGAAATATAGGCCCTTTACGCACTTTAACTTTTCAGTAGCACATGAGCTCTCCACTTCACTTACTGAATACACAGAGCTTCTGTATTTTACATAAATGGAAACAATTGTTAGTACAGATGTGACAATAATCTCCATCTAATTATAAATGGAAATTACATGTTATTTTCAACATGTATATTGGGGAAGAGAGAAATTGGTTCTGTGCTATCAGTATAAGTCCTAACTCTAAGACAAATTCTGCCAGTGTTCCGCTTCACTTCTGGATTAACTGCAAATCCTAATAATTGGCTTTTAATTGGGAGCTTAGCTCTTA